>NC_037680.1:5617809-5687050 GCF_003255815.1 Theropithecus gelada
TAAATGACGAGTTGATGGGTGCAGCACACCAACAAGGCACAAGTATACATATGTAACAAACCTGCACGTTATGCACATGTACCCTACAACTTACAGTATAATAATAAATAAATTTAAAAAAATAAATAAATAAATAAATATGGTGAAAAAAAAAAAAAAAAAAAGAATTTTGCCTTTGGACTACAACATGTACTTGCCAAGGCCTCCATTAACCAAATTAGTGTTTTGCTCTTAGATGATTCTGGTTACTGGCAAGATTATTTCCTGTGGTAGACAATAAAGATGGGGGGAACTTCTTTTTTGTCTGAAAAGTTGTGACTTCATGAATTCAAAAGAATAATATGAAAACAAATATAATCTTTAAATTTCATATCAGGTAAAAGAACAATATCTCCTCAAGTCAGAAACCCACTTGGAAGTATTTTACCATGAATCTGATTGAAAAGAGAGGGGCACAGATTCTATTTTCATATTCTTAATATGTTAATGTTATGACTATGGGAGGTGGAATGAGTCATTTTTTAAAAAAAAACTTGATAACTGTAATTGTGTAAATAGGAGTGCAACTGGAATTTGATAGGCTGGGGCACATAACCTGAAAGTACATAATATCTAATACTTTTAGTTTAAACAGCTTAATCAAGTCCTTTTTTCTAATCCCTACCTCGTTGAGTCAACATGATTTTATAAAAACATATTTCACATATTTTTAATGTTTCTGTTAACAATTTATATTTAGTATATATAGACACAGATGGTATTAAAACTAAGTGCCCCTATTTAGCTACTCTGCTCACATAAGGGGTATAGTTTGCCTGCAAATGCTAGTTCAAATCAACTGATTGAAAGTCATCTCTGTGTATTAAATCTGGACAAATTATCTAATGTGGTCTGTGACAACAGTGTGAATAGAGTTATAAGAATATACATACAGTATATTATAAAACTGGTATCATTTACTTAAATAAAATTTTATTTTTTCTCTCTGTTACTACATCTTTTAAAAGTATTGATTTGAAGTTCTGTACATTAGAAAGCATTTAAAGATCTACAACTTAAGGTCTAGGCCATATGGAATTCGTGAAATTCATTTTGAGAAATTTGTTTCTGTTCAGAAAATTCTTTCTGTCCCTCTGTTCAAGGGACACCTTGAACAGAGAATAGAAAGGGTGATTTTACATTGAGGCCCAAATTTGAAGCCACAATAAAAGATACTGATGATAGCCATTGTTTTGGAATTGATCTACTTCTTAAATTGGCAACTATCCTATTTAGTGTCAGTTACAGTTGTGATAATGAGTTGCCTGAGGAATACTGAGAATCAGCTATTATATTTAAAAAAAGACACAATACAAAAAAGCAATGATTTGATGTTAATTTATGTTCCTTCTTGGTTAAGACACTTAGATATACTTGTAAAATCTGTCCCTACTCATGTCATTTCACTGTCCTTTGTAATACAAGGAAACTCAATGTTCTTTTAGTTCCTCTGCTTATCTCTACTAACAAAGCTGTTTTTTGATATGAAAAATTTTATATCAATTGCTTATATCAATTTTTTTGATTTCTGTTTTCAATCATTTATGTTATCCATTTGACTCTATTTTTTTTAGCATACTTTCTTGATCCTAGTCCCACTGTTTTGCATTTTTACATCCGTGAATCTGAGGTACATAATTTCTTTGGTATGTTTATCTCTAAAAAGATTTGGGTTATGCTACCCTGGAATAAAAAATTAGATAAAATTGATTTAATTTTTTTCTTATGGTGGATCACATCTTGAAATCAAGTAAACATGGCAAAGGAGAAGTAATATTTTCCACAGTGACATTTTGGAAATACCGATTGTCTATTTAAGACCAGGAATTATTTTTATTTGCCATTGGTCGCAAATCAGTTTTTCTATCTTTCACAACTCAATGGAATTGAGATATGATTATTGATTTCAAAGTCGTTGGACTTTTTGTCAGGAGGATTCCTTTCAAGGCTATATCCCAAATAAAAAATAATGCTACTTCTATCTGAAAAGTTTTAGTGTCTTAATACTACTATGTAACATTATTAAGTACCTCTACTCTCAAAGAGCTGTACATTTTATGGTTTTCTGACTCACACTTGTGGATCTAGACTGGACTGGCATATTTCATATAGTTCAGAGTTAGAATCTTGGCTCTGAGCAGTTGCTTTGATTGACCACATATTAATTTCACTACACCCTATGGAAATCAAAGAAAAAATACATTCTTAATAATCAATTATTATAATTATTCATAAAATGCCCGGGGGAAATAACCTATTATTTAATTTTCCCATCTTCTCCTGTGTGTTTTTAATATTTCATATAAAACAAGTCATTAAATATTTAGCCAGGATTAGTTGCACAAGCTGAACCTATTGAAAGAGTTTGATTAACACAGAGGAACATACTTTTGGTAAAAACAATTCCAGGTTTATTGACTATAGCTAGTTTTCCAAATGTTCTGCTGTGAATGAGCCAATTTCTGTTTAAATGGATACTTATTTTCTTCCATATAGCAAAAGTATTCATTTGGTCTTGACAGAAGCAAGATGAATAAAGATGTGTCGGCTTTAAGTGCCTCCAGACACTTGCATTAGGAGGGGTCCGTAAAAAGAAATACAGATAGGATTCCTCAGTTTTCCTCTATGTGCTATAATTAATATTCTCACCAAGTAACAGGACTCACATCTGAATGGAGCCGTCTTCTGTGATTAAGCTCTGAACTAAGCCCCAGGACAGCCTCAGCTATTCCTATTTGGATGTGGAATCACGTGGCTGACATTTGCAGTTTTCATCAACCATTTTGGTGTTAAACATGAAAAAGAAGTAGACCTTTTCTAAGTATTGCTAATTAGTGCTCTCTGACCGTGTCTTATCACAGGCCAGTGTTGGGAATTCCAATTCATTTTCCCCTTAAAATCCTAATTGTCAGTATTGTTATAATGTCTGATTCTGTTTCCTGACTTTTCCTTAATTAAGTACGTGTTGTGTCTGGTGGCAAGTAGAATTTTCAGCCTGTTTCTGTAAATGTCTTCCTCACCAATTAAATTAATTTTACTACTAAGCTCAGGACGAAGCAATGTCTTATTCTTTACAGGGTTTAAAAATATTTAAAGGTGAGTAATATTCTTAAGTGTTCTGAATAGTTAAGGACATACAATTGTACTTGTACTAACCTCACAAGGAGAGGACATTAGACTAGAAATAAAACTGCAGATACTTTCATTGGCTGTTTAAGTCACTTAAATCACAAATGATTATATATACAATAAAAAATATGAGAGTCACTTCCATAGTGACACAGGTTTTTAAGCCACATATTTATGGATCTTACAAGTTATGTGATTTGGAACTAGGTCCAAGATCTCTTAATCTTACTTAATTTACTTTTAAAATCCTCATTCTTATGTGCCTCAACACTCAGGCATTATCTTCCCCAGAAAATCTTTCCAGTCACCTGCTAACCTACCTTTGGTGGTTTCTGTAGGTTTACTCTCTTGTGGCAACATAACATATTGTTGTACTACTATTTGCTGTTTGCCTGTGTAACCCCCGACCCCATCCCACCTGCACTAGATGATAGGTAAGTAAATCAGAGGCTGAGCCTCATTTCTCTAAAGAACGTCATATATGTCACAGTCATTTATTTCCTCTTTATTCAATGAGGCTGAAAAGGATTATCCACAGTTAGTTAAATGAGAAGAACATATGTATTGAATGGGTTAAGAAAAATTGTCTCAAACCTGCCTATACCTAAGGATGACCAGAATATTCTTTTGTTTTAATTTGAAGAAAAGTATTTAATTTTAATAAAAGTCCTAAAAGAAAATATTAATAAATACAGAAATATAACATTTCTGGATGAGACAACACAATAATACACCACCATCAAATCTCTCTAAATTAATGTGATCACAGTCAAAACCCAAACTGAATGTAACATGACATTCAAGAAGTGTTGTGGAAAATGCATGCAAAAGATAAAATGTACAAGAAGAGAAAATAATATTTTGAAAAAAAAACCAGGGAGGCACTGGCTCAAGTATATCTCAAAAACATATTAGAAAGTGATAATACTTAGGTCAGTGTGGAACTAATACAAAAATAGAAAAAAAAATTTAAAAATGTAATCTAGAAAGAAATTCATTAATATATGATAATTTAGTTTGTATTGCATATGACATTTTAAATCAGCGGGGAAATAAATAACTATTAAATCAAGCATATTTAAACAACTAGTTATTTGGGAAAGGAAGCCGGGTACCTAGTTCATATATTCACTCACACACACATACACAAACACACATTTATTTCACGTAGATAAAATGTATATGAATTAACCCTTTGAATACTTAAGAGTAACATAGGATAATTTGTTTTTAATATTGGAATAGAGAAGGTCTTCAAAATAAAACACAAAATATTAAAGAAAAATACATAAATTTACTGATATAAAAATGGTAAACTCTTGTAAAAATAACTATTTTAAAATTTATATGGAACCAGAAAAGAGCCTGAATAACCAAGGCAAAAGAAAAAAAAAAGCTGAAGGCATCATGTTACCCAATTTCAAACTATACTACAGGGCTACAGTAACCAAAACAGCATGGTACTGGTACAAAAACAAGGACATTAACTAATGGAACAGAATCTACATCTATGACCATATGATATTAGAGAAAGCTGACAAAAACAAGCAATGGGGAGAAGACTCCCTATTCAATAAAAGGTGCTAGGATAACTGGCTAGCCATATGCAGACGATTGAAATTGGACCCTTTTCTTATACCATATACAAAAATCAAATCAAGATGGATTAAACAATTAAATATAAAACCCAAAATTATAAAAGCCCTGTAAGACAACCTGGGCAATACCATCCTGTATGTAGGAATGATCAAAGAAATCATGAGAAAAACATCTAAAGCAATTGCAACAAAAGCAAAAATTGATGAGTAGCATCTAATTAACCTAAAGAGCTTCTGCACAGCAAAAGAAACTATCAATAGAGTAAACAGACAACTTACAGAATGAAAGAAAATATTTGCAAACTATGCATCTGACAGAGATCTAATATCCAGGATCTATAAGGAAATAAACAAATTTACTAGAGAAAAACAAATAGCCTAAATAAAAACTGGGTAAAGTACATGAAGAGACACTTCTCAAAAGAAGGAATACATGTGACTAACAAGCATAAGAAAAAAAGGCTTGGCCGGGCGCGGTGGCTCAAGCCTGTAATCCCAGCACTTTGGGAGGCCGAGGCGGGTGGATCACGAGGTCAGGAGATCGTGACCATCCTGGCTAACACGGTGAAACCCCGTCTCTACTAAAAATACAAAAAACTAGCCGGGCGTGGTGGCGGGCGCCTGTAGTCCCAGCTACTCGGAGGCTGAGGCAGGAGAATGGCGTGAACCTGGGAGGCGGAGCTTGCAGTGAGCCGAGATTGCGCCACTGCACTCCAGCCTGGGTGACACAGCGCGAGACTCCGTCTCAAAAAAAAAAAAAAAAAAAAGGCTCAATATCACTGATCGTTAGGGAAATGGAAATCAAAACTACAATGAGATACCATCTCACACTGGTCAGAATGGCTATTATTAAAAAATCAAAATACAGTAGTTGCTGACAAGGTTGTGGAGAAAAGGGAACACTTATACATTGTTGATGAGAGTTTTATTAGTTAAACCATTGTGGAAAGCAGTATGGAGATTCCTCAAAAAGCCAGAAGTAGAACTACCATTTGACCCAGGAATCCCATTACTGGGTATATACTGAGAGGAATAGAAATCATTTCACCATAAAGACAGATGCACATGAATGTTCATTGCAGCACAACTCACAATAGCAAAGACATGGAATCAACCTAAATGTCCATCAATGACAGACTGGATAAAGAAAATGTACATATACAACATGGAATACTATGCACTATGAAAAAGAACAAGATCATGTCATTTGTGGGAACATGGATGTAGCTGGAGGCTATTTAGTAAACTAACACAGGAACAGAAAACCACAAACCTCATGTTCTCACATATAAGTGGGAGCTAAATGACAAGAATTTATGAACACAAAGAAGCAAGTAACAGACACTGGGGTCTACTTGAGTGGGGAGGGTAAAAGGAGGGAGAGAAGTAGAAAAGATAACTACTGGGCTCTGAGTTTAATACCTGGGTGAAGAAATAATCTGTACAACTAACCCCATGACACATATTTACCTATATAACAAACCTTCACATGTATCCCCAAACCTAAAATTTTAAAAGTAAAAATAAATAAATAAATAAAAAGTGAAAAATAAAGATAAAGCAAGAGAATAATAAAAATATTTGCAGCTTATTCTCTAGATAAATCTGTTATATCTGGAGCATACAAAACTGCCTAAAATCTACAAGGAATAAACAAAACATTATATAAACAAGCAATTTACATAGGAAGTACAAATCATTAGTAACTTGTGAAAAGGCACTAAGTCTCACTAGTGACCTAAGAAGTGCAATAATGAATAAATAATAAATAAAAATAAATAAGAATGCTATAACTTTTTTTATTCATAGGGTTACTTTTTTAATGAATATATCAAATATTGTAGTAGTACAAGGACTACACTGGTGACAGCAGTTTAATCTATCAAACAATTTTGTAGAACAATTTAGCAAAATCGGCTAACATTGAAAATGTGCATACAGTACGACCCAGCAATGCTGATCATTTACGCACCTGAAAACCTCTCACATATTAACAAGAGGGTATGTAAAATGGTATTTTGCAGTCTTGTTTGTAATAGTGGGAAGCAATCTAAATCTTCATCAAGGAAAGAATGGTAAAATAAGCAAGCATGATTCCAAAGCATGAAATACTATCTAGCAGTTAAAAAGAATAAAATAATTCTGAATGTATTTACTTGGGAGTCCTAAAAGGCACATTTAGGTGAATAATATGGTTATCTCACAGATGTTATTCACGTAGCTTTCACATTTCCTCACAGCCCAGGATTTAAATAGGGTAAGGATAAATGATTGCAATGCCTACCTTCGGTGAGCTCTAAATATGTTGGCTCAACTGGGGTAAGACCATCTTCTAGACTAATTGGTTCAGGTGATGGAGGCCTAAGATAGTTGGCTTATGCCATTCTCCTGCCTAAGAATATCATTAGGAAAAGCATGTGATTCAATTCAAATTAATGACCTGTGAGGAAAGTTTGCTAGAATCTTCTGTAAAGGTAGTGTCTCAAGCTTCTAACAGAAGCAGGGAAACCTTTTGTCTCTTCATCTAGACAGTGTAAGCTGTAAAGCTTAGAATTGCTTTAGTCACTTCTTTTCTCTTGTCACAACCTAATATTGTAGTTGGACTTCTCAAAGTATTGTGTGTTTTCTGGCTTTCTTACTAAAATGCAAGTACCATGGTAATAATGAATTTAATTATTTTATTTTCTCAGCATGTCCCCGGCACCTAGAAGCACGGCCAATCCTTAATAGGTACTCAGAAAATTTTGCTAAGTGAACTAGTTTACAGTCCCAGCAACAGTGTAAAAGTGTTCCTATTTCTCCACATCCACTCCAGCACCTGTTGTTTCCTGACATTTTTATGAGTGCCATTCTAACTGGTGTGAGATGGTATCTCATTGTGGTTTTGATTTGCATTTCTCTGGTGGCCAGTGATGATGAGCATTTTTTCATGTGTCTGTTGGCTGCATAAATGTCTTCTTCTGAGAAGTGTCTGTTCATATCTTTCGACCACTTTTTGATGGGGTTGTTTGTTTTTTTCTTGTAAATTTGTTTGAGTTCTTTGTAGATTCTGAATATTAGCCCTTTGTCAGTTCAGTAGATTGCAAAAATTTTCTCCCATTCTGTAGGTTGCCTGTTCACTCTGATGGTAGTTTCTTTTGCTGTGCACAAGCTCTTTAGTTTAATTAGATCCTATTTGTCAATTTTGGCTTTTGTTGCCATTGCTTTTGGTATTTTAGACATGAAGTCCTTGCCGTTGCCTATGTCCTGATAGTATTGCCTAGGTTTTCTTCTAGGGTTTTCATGGTTTTAGGTCTAACATTTAAGTCTTTAATCCATCTTGAATTAATTTTTGTATAAGGTGTAAGGAATGGATCCAGTTTCAGCTTTCTACGTATGGCTAGCCAGTTTTCCCAACACCATTTATTACATAGGAATCCTTTCCCCATTTCTTGTTTTTGTCAGGTTTGTCAAAGATCAGATGGTTGTAGATGTGTGGTATAATTTCTGAGGGCTAGTTCAACCATTGTGGAAGACAGTGTGGTGATTCCTCAAGGATCTAGAGCTAGAAATACCATTTGACCCAGCCATCCCATTACTGGGCATATACCCAAAGGATTTTAAGTCATGCTGCTATAAAGACACATGCACACGTATGTTTATTATGGCACTATTAACAATAGCAAAGACTTGGAACCAACCCAAATGTCCATCAGTGATAGACTGGATTAAGAAAATATGGCACATATACAGCATGGAATACTATGCAGCCATAAAAAAGGATGAGTTCATGTCCTTTGTAGGGACATGGATGAAGCTGGAAACCATCATTCTCAGCAAACTATTGCAAGGACAAAAAACCAAACACCGCATGTTCTCACTCATAGGTGGGAATTGAACAATGAGAACACTTGGACACAGGATGGGGAATATCACACACCAGGGCCTGTCGTGGGGTTGGGGGAGGGGGGAGGGATAGCATTAGCAGATATACCTAATGTAAATGACGAGTTAATGGGTGCAGCACACCAACATGGCACATGTATATATATGTAACAAACCTGCACATTGTGCACATGTACCCTGGAACTTAAAGTAAAAAAATAAATAAATAAATAGATTTATATAGAAGTCAATCAAAAGAAAAAAAATGAAAATAAAATAAAAATAAAAACACTGAATGGACTTAAAACCAGAATGAGGACAGCAAAGGAACAAGTCAGTAAACATAGAGCTAAATGAAAATAAATTATCAATTTGAAGAACAGAAAAAATATTGAAAATAATGGACAATATTAAAATGTCAGAATACATGTAATTATAATAGAAGATGGAGAAGAAAAAACTGATGCAGAAAACAATATTTGGGGAAATAATGACCTGAAATTTCCCTGACATGGTGAAAGACATGAACTGACAGATTCAAGACTCTACAGGCAGGATAAGTTTGAAAAAATTCATGCTCAGGCACATTAGAGTCAAATTTTAAAAAATGATAATGAGAAAATACGAAAGCAGCTGGGTTACTATAGTCAATAATAACTTGATTGTACATTATAAAATAACTCAAAGAACATAATTGATTTGTTTGTGACTCAAAGCATAAGTGCTTGTGGAGATGAATACCTCATTCTCCATGATGTGATTACTACACAGTGCATGCCTGCATCAAACATCTCATGTACCCCATAAATATAAACACCTACTGTGTACCCATAAAATATATATATTTTTTAATTTTAAAAGAGGAAGAAAAAAGAAAAGAACTCAAAACAGTATACAGAATAATGGTTATGTGAATTGATCACTGACTTTTCATCAGATAGTGCAAAAACCAGAAGATAGCTGGACAGCATCTTTAAGGTGATGAAAGAAAAAAAAAACAACTATGAGTCTAGAATTTAATATTTTCCAAAAATATCCTTCAAAAATGAAGGCAAAAGTAAAACTATATTAAGATACTAAAACTAAAAGGTTATGTCACCAGCAGACCCATACTAAATTAAACAGCCAGAGATGATCTTCAGGCTAATGGAAAATGATACCAGAGATAATGCAAGATCTTCCAAAATGAATAAAAACCATTATGCATGGTAAACTTCTGTGTAAATATAAAATGCTATTTTCTCTTAACTTCTTAAAAAATATGTGACTGTTTAACGCAAAATTTATAATGCTGCCAAGTGGAGATCGTAATATACGTTGTTTAATATGTGACAACTGCAGTACAAAGGATAGAAGGGGAAATAATAAAGATAGTTTTTTTAAAAAAAAAAGAGAGAGAAAAGAAAATTTTGCTAAGTGAAAACAACAAAACTTCTCTGAGAAGAGAGTCACAACAAAGGACAGTGAATTTAAATCAGAGCACAATGGGCCCACTCTCCAGATTAAAGCGCACATGCACCTGCCCCCAAACTTTTCAGTGAGTAAACCACCAAAATACCCTTTAATATGTGTAGTCAACAGGAAGTGGGAGGAAGAGATGTTGGGGAATGTGAGTAAAATGTGAGTAAAAAAGGAATCATAGAATGCTAACTTAAAAAAAATAAAATCATAGGAATATATGTAGAATGCAGCACATTTATAGAAAAAACTAAAATGCTATATGCATGTTTAATTGCAAACACATAAACACAGAGAAATATCTGAAAGGCCACTGACCAAATGAAAAGACTCAGAGCCAAAGTCTCCCTTGTTTGGAACCCAGGATTATAATCTTTCCACATCCTCAATTCTGCCAATCAAATATTTTTTACTAGAAAGTAGTTCCTTCTTACCTAGCCCATGTCAGTTTACTAGAACTGATCCAACAGTTATGAACAGACATAGTGAGAAAGACTTGTTTATTGCTGATGCTCATTCTTCATCACTGCAAGCATCTTTATTGACCACAATCAGTCCTCCCCAGATGACACATCACTGGATATACTAAATGACATGGTGAGCCTTCAGTTGCACAAACTTCAGTTGCACGGTAAGCACATTATACTGACTTGTCTAAATGATTTTGTTTTTTGACCACGCTGCCATAAAGCCACAGATCAGTTCATAATCTTATCATTTTACTTAATTCATGATGGTTTGGATATCATTATATTATGAAGCAGATCTTTTGCTAGAATGAAAGGATTTTATGGTTCAATCATTTGTTCGTGTAGAATTGCATTAGTATTCTAGTACGGCCATTAACAACAGGGAGTGATAAGCTTTCATATTTCTAGGTTTCTAAGAAAACATAAGGCATAGTATAGGGTTAGAAAATAAGATTCGATCTGCTACTTTCTAACAAAAACAAGATGATTAACACAAAGCAAATTTGTTGCCAGGTAAGGACAAGAGCTGGGACACTAACCTGTGACCTAGGGTTAGTTAATGGGGAGCCTGGTTCCTCACAGAAGGAACAACTCAATCATTAATTGTGACTTTGCTGTGTGCCAGCCCCACACATGTATTATTTCTAATCTTTAAAAACTAGAAATAACTAGATTTTATTGTACCTATTTTACAGGTTATGAGCCTGTAAGTCAGATGGTGCTCTACTTCTCAAATATCAAGCGATAAAAACCAAGAGATGTAGAATGCAAATCAAGTTTTGCTGACCTAAATATAATGGTGAAGAAATTGATAATTGAAGTTTGTAATTGTCAAAAATATTTTCCTTCTCATTAATGAAAGATTAATGTAACCTCACTAAAAGAGCTGCCAATGTTAGCGCCTTACTTAAAGAGCCAGCTGTGTGATATTTAGTGAATCACTTAATTTCCCTGACTGTAAAATTAGGGTGAGATTAGCAATAGGGATGTATACATTCCAATAATTCTAATTTGGCCACTGTATGCCTAAGTAAGGTTTATAACATTAATACTTTACAAAATATAAGTAGGATGGGTGCAAATAGTATATTCTATCTACATTTAAAAGCTATATATGGCTCCCTGAAGAAGTCTCAAATGTTTATATGTATTTTTTCTAAAACACTGGGTACTGTTTTCTTTTAAAAAGTACAGCTTCTGATCAAGTAATGTATTAGAGCGTGGTAAGAAGAAAGATGATGTTAGTTCAATTTCAACTTCCAAGGGACAAAAGGAGTAAACAAACAACAGAAACCAAGATGTGTTAGAGCAATAAAATAAAATGTTATATTGCAGATGAAAGGAATAAATAAATGTATATATGAATGAACATCCTAAAGACATAACATTGAGAGAAACATAGCTAGATGCAGAAACATATATTTAATATGAAGGTATGTATATGTGTGTTTGTGTGTTTATGCTTATATTTAACACAAATTTTGGGAAAATAATGGTGGAAGGGTATAGGTTTTGAAATTCTCCAAATCCCAAATGAAAACCTGCATAATAAATACATACCTAAACCAATATCAATAAACATGTGTTAACCAAACTAGGTAAAAATGTGTATCTGCAGAATAAAATGTATAAACTACCAATTGCTACAATGTTCACGTAGATTATATTGTTATCTGCAGGAGAGAACAGAGAGAAATTGTATACTAATATGCAGAAGAATAAAAGGGGACCCCTGTCTCTCATCACATACAAAAATTAACTCAAGATGGACTAAAGACTTACATGGAAGACTGAAACTATGAAACCACTAGGGACATATGGCAAATTCGAGAAAAGAAAAAAAAAATAGCCAACAGGTTTTCCTTGGAAAGCATGTCAGACAATCTGAAAATATCAGCTGAAGCAGGAAAAATGAGAGTGTCCCAATATTGTTAAATGTCTGTTCTACCCAAAGCAATCTACAAAGCCAATGCAATCCCTATCAAAATGCCAGGGCATTCTCCACAGAAATAGTAAAAAAAAAAAAATCCTAAAATGTGAATGGAACCACAAAAAGAAGTTGAGTAGTCAAATACATTTTGAGCAAAAAGAACAAAGCTGAAGTCACATACTGCCTTACTTCAAAATACGTTACATGCTATAGTATGGTGTTGGTGTAAACATGCACCAATGGAACAGAATAGAGAACCCAGAAATAAATCCACATATTTAGAGCAAGCTGATGTTCAACAAAGGCACCAAGAACATACATGCAGTGGAAAAAGGAAATCTTCTTCAGTACTTGGTGCCTGGAAAATTGGATGTCCACATGCCGAAGAATAAAACTGGACCCCTATCTCACCATATACAAAACTTACTCAAATTGCTGGGCTTGGTGGCTCAAGCCTGTAATCCCGGGACTTCGGGAGGCCGAGACGGGTGGATCACCAGGTCAGGAGATGGAGACCATCCTGACTAACACGTTGAAACCCTGTCTCTACTGAAAATAAAAATTAAAAAAAAAAAAAAAATAGCCGGGCATGGTGGCGGGCGCCTGTAGTCCCAGCTACTCGGGAGGCTGAGGCAGGAGAATGGTCAAAACCCGGGAGGTGGAGCTTGCAGTGAGCCGAGATCGCGCCACTGCACTCCAGCCTGGGCGATAGAGCAAGACTCCATCTAAAAAAAAAAAAAAAAAAAATTAACTCAAGCTGGGTTAAAGTCTTAAACATAAGACTCCAAATTACAAAACTACTGGAAGAAAACATAGGGGAAACCCTTTAGAACATTGGTCTAAGCAAAGATTTTATGGCTAAGACCTCGAAAACACAGGCAACAAAAACAAAAATAGATAAATGGGACTAAAACTAAAAAGCTTCTGCACAGCAAAGGAAAGAATCAACAGAGTGAAGCTATTACCCGTTAAATGAAAAAAAAATTTACAAACTGTTCATCTTACAACTAATATTCAGAATATACAAGTATCTCAAACCACCATAAGAAAACAAATAATCCTATTAGAAGATGGGCAAAGGGCATGAGTAAATATTTCTCAAAAGACATACGAATAGCTAACAGGTATATGAACGTTTAACATCATTAATCATTAATCATGCATAAGACATGCACAACAAAACCCCAAGATATCATCTTGCCCTGGTAGAATGGTTGTTTTTAAAAAAGACAAAAATAACAGATGCTGGCGAGTACATGGATAAATGGGAATTCTTATACACTGTTGGTGGGAATGTAAATTAGTAGAACTACTATGGAAAACAGTATGAAACTCCTTCAGGAAACTAAAATTAAAACTTTCATATAATCCAGCAATCCCATTACTGGATATTTATCAAAGGGAAGAAAATCAAAGGGATACTGGCACTCCAATGTTTATTGCAGCACTATTCACAGTAGCAAAGATATAGAATCAATCTATGTGTCTATCAGTGGATTAATTAATAAAGAAATTGTAGTACATATATACAATGAAATACTATTTGGCTGTAAAAAAAATATCATGTCATTTGCAGCAACGTGAATCAAACTGGAGGTCATTATATTAACTGAAATGAGCCAGACACAGAAAGACTTATCACATTTGCTCACTCATAGATGGGAGCTAAAAACGTTGATCTCAACTTTTTAGATATCATAATATATTTTGTAATTTTATAAAGAATTATTCTCTTTGCAGAGAGCAGAATGATAATTACCAGAGTTTGGAAAGGGATGTGTGTGAGACGGCATATAAAGAGAGTTTGGCTAATGGGTAAAAACATACAGTAAGAAGAAACAAGTTATAATGTTCAACAGAAGAGTAGGGTGACTACATTTAAAAGCAATGTATTGTATACTTCAAAATAACTAGCAGAAGGATTTGAAATGTTCTCATAAATCATAAATACTAGAGGTGATGAATAGCCTACATACCCTAAATTGATAACTACACATCTTAACATGCAACAAAATATCACATGTATTATGTGTACATACAAATGTATCAATTAAAAAGAAAAATATAAGTAAGATAGTTGTTTTGTGGGGAAGAGTTGGTAATCTGAATGGGGCACAAGGAGGGGCTTAGAAGGTGGCTGTTAAAATTCTATTTCTTGATATGGGGAAAGGATATGAGAGCACTTACCTTCTATGCATTCATTCAACTATAAAATTTTTGTATGCTTTTCTGTATTTGTATTTTGGTTTGTAATAAAATAACTAAAATGCTAAAAACCAGTATTTATGGCTATTCCTCACTTAATTCTTCTATCATGTAGGTTAGAAAGATCATATGGAATATAGCACGATGACAGGTTTAGTCTGTAGAAGTTTCTCACAAACTTGCCTGCTTGCAACTGATGTCGTCGCTATAATTGTTTTGGTTCCCACATTACTGTTATCATGTTTACAAAGCAATGAAGATCACTGATTAAGCATTTATTTTTTCAAGTCCTAGTAGAGTGCCAGCTGTGGGGATACAAGAATCAAAAAGATACAGATATATTGCCAAGGAGCTTATTACCTAATGTAGAGGATAATAAAAATAAACTTACATGAAATATGTGTTCAAGTTTAGCCAGCTCTTCATCAAACATATTTCCTCTGTCACCTAGACACACAACAATTTCCAGCTTCCTCTTTGGAAGTTCTGGCCATGCAAGTGAATATAAGTGGAATTTATTTTGCCACTTCCACAACTGGACATAAAGAACCTCTGCATGCAACCTGGAATGATCTTTCCCCTCTTCCTACAAATGGAGGAGCCACGGGTTGAATACAGAAATCACAAGTTGGTAGGAGCTACTTCCATTAATAACCACTTGGGGCAGAGTCTTGCCTATCAGAAATACCCATTTCAACTTTATTTTAGTGACAAATTATTATTTTGTTGTCACAGATATCTGGGATTTATATTTTACAGCAGCTAGAATTATAATAACTAATACAATGTCGGCAACTTTAAGTGAGGTGTCACCATTTTTAAAATGCCTAAACTACATAACTCAGTGGTAGAGTGACAAAGAAAACTGCTATCAGGGGCTGGAAATATGATCTTCTTAAGGTATTGTGAAAACACAGTAGCTACTGTCAGCAATGCCAGAGAAAGCAACTGAGTGCCTACTGAGTTGGCTCTAGAAGAAGAGTTTGGAAAACCAGCTTTCAGTGAGGTAGTTGATTTTAACAGATTGGGTTAGTAAGAGATTAGAAATAAGAAAAGCTGAAAAGAAAAGAATTAGCTGTTCAAGAATAGAAACAAAAATGATACAGGGAGTTGATAAATCTGGGGTCATAACTGATTTGAAAAGTTATCTCTAGATATGAAACAGAAAAAAACAATGATTTAAAAAAACACACATACAATTTTAAGCAACAAAGATTCTTTAAAAGGTTCAGCCCTGTGGAAAATAATGTTTTTATATTCTCATCCAAGCCAGATGGGCTCTAGGCAACCTTTGCTAAACTAGAATACAGACGCCAGGATATGGGAAAGCCATATATATAGAGAGAGAATTTGAGAAGTATGCCTGGGAAATAAATTTGGATATGGTTAATGGTACATGATCTTACTAGAGTAAAAAACAAAAAATAAATAGCTCATTATTAAGTTTTAAAAACTGCATTACCCTAAAAAATAAACTGGCCTAATAATGATAATAACAAGAAATCCTTATATAAACATGAAAGAAGCACAAGCTGTATAGCCCATAATGCAGGTATACTTCTCAACATGACTTTAGCTGTGGCCATATTCACGACAAGTTGAGAAAAACTCACTGAATGTGGGAACAAGAGCCATGGAGAATAATACACAGAGAACAGAACTGGAATCTAACCAAAGGCCTTCTCCATTGTCATGTTAGAGAGAGCTCCAAATAATTGCCTAGGAGGATTTCATCATTTTCATAAGCCAATAGTAGCTATGTATTTCCTGTTTGTCTTTGTTTTAAATGTGGATTTTCATTGTAGGTAGACAGGCTCAGCTCCACTGTTGTATATAGGATGTATTTGTGGGGAGATGATAAATTGCCTTTTGCTCCTTGGTTACCTGATCACGAAAAAAGCAGATAGTGCAGTGTTGCTTGTTTTTATACTTCCTTTTAAAAAAAATTATTAGATTGAAGATAGTTTTCTAGGACTAGCTTTTTTCACTCCGAATTATTTTAATGAGATTCATCTGTATCTTTTTTTATCATGATCATTATTCATTTTCATTGCTATAACCCATTCTATGAATATCCCACAAAAACTGTGTTTGTTTTCCCTAACATGGACATTTGAGTTGCATACATTGTTTGTTGTTATAAACATTGTTACACACACTTCCTGGTTAGCATTGGCAAGATTTTTATATACATCTAAGGATGGCATTGCCCGGTGTTAAGAGTATGCCGATATTTAACTTCCTGAAATAATACCCAATTCCCCAAATGAGAATACTACTGATAGCAAGTATTAAAGTTCTAATATGATTCGCATTCTTTCCAACATTTGAAATTTTAAGGCCAAAAATTATTTTTGCCAAGTGAATAATTAGTAAAATAATATGTCACCATTGTCTTAATTTTTATTTTCAAAATCAGTGAAGTTAAATACCTTGTACTAAATTACTGGCCAATTATATTTTCTCTTCTATAAACTGTTAATTTTCCAAACTTGTTTGCTTTTACTTAATGATTTTTATAGTTTGTTGTATAGTCTTAATGTTAATTACTTGTTAGTTATCTGGAATATCACTTCTGCTGGATATTTGTAGTTTGTCTTTTCATTTTGTTTATTTACCATAGGATGTTTCAAAATCAGATTTTTGGAATATTCAAATGTACGAATAATTATAATAGCCAGCGCTTTATCTACTTTACGTAGGAAACTGCTCCCTACCCAGAAGTTGAAAAGATATTCACCTATTTTTTTGCTTCTTACATTTAACTTTTAATCCAATAGGTTTTGGTATTTATCTACTGTGTGCTTATGAATGGTAGAAGTTTATACATAATGTCACATGTATTGAATGCTGCTTCAGCATATGGAATATATTTTGTAAATTCACAAACAAGTCTATATGGAAACTAGCCATATTACGGGGCAGTGGATGCATGATATAAAGAGTAGACGATGTGGAAAATGAAAAGGATCACTTTATTCTGCCAGTGGCTGAACATAGACAACAACAAAAAGGATGTTGAACAACATGTTTACGGGTACCGCTGTGGAATATGGGATGAGGTCCTGATAACTTATCTCACTTGACACAAAGCTAAAGAGTGCAATTAATCCAACTCTCTAACTGCTGCTTTATTATAGTGGCTTTCTATTGAGTTGCAATGGTCTTCAAGATCAGCTTTCATTTATTTTCCTGCCTTGAGTTTTAATCTCCTTTTTCCCCCTCAGATAGGTTGACAATAAATGTTTCATGAAATCATTGAATTATAGAATTAGAGGGATCTTCGATTCATATGCATACAAATTTGGGTGACTGTCAGAATCACACATTTTAAAAATATAGTTTGGAGTGACGTCAGCAAGATGACTCACTAGCGATGCCCAGCATTCATCACTCCCACAAGAAAGAACCAAGACAACAAATAAACAGCTGGAATTTCACTAGAGTGTCGAAGCAAGCAAGTGAGAGCTCAGTGGGGCAGCGGAGATACACCTGTGGTGCTTGGAAGTCCAGGAGGGTAGTGTGGAAGCATGCAGCCTCTGCAGCCCTGTCTCTTCTGCCCAGATACGACCTGCCTGGAGCCAGGAAAGACTTCTCATTGTAGGGGAAAAGGTAAACAGAAGATTCCCAGTAGCTCCCCAGTGCTACTGCCAACACCTACAACCCTTAGAACAAGAGAATCCCATAGTGCTCACAAGCCCTGAGCCCACTTTAGGAAGCTCCCAGCAATTCACTCGCTGCCTTGCCCCAGATTAGGAGCATGAGGGACTCACTCTCCACCCCTAAACCATTCTCTGTAAGCCAAGCTGCTGCTGCACAGCACCATCTTGAGGTCAGAGCCACTTGTAGAGTACACCATCCTTGGGGGGCCAGTAGCCACAGCAACTGTTTAGCCATGGGGCCCCATCTTTATTATGCGAAGCCAACAAAGGTGGCTGAACACTATATCCCCTACTACCTGGATCTCGGGCCTAGGATCTGCTGTGAATTTGGTTCTGCATAGCAGGGAAATCAACCTTCACTGCTGTACTTCCAGCCAGAGGAACAGTCTGCTAGTCCACCCCAAGACAAACCTGCCCTTGAGATGGCCAAATCACTGTGCACCTTTGCCTTAGCAGGAGAGGCCCTGAGCCTCCAAGCAGCTGATACAATTCTAGATCAGAAGATTGGCTGTGTTCCTGTGTTCAAAACCAGAGAAACATCCCTGCGAAGCCCCTGCCATTCTCCAGACATACTCATGACCTGCCTCATGGCCCTACACCCACAATGAGCGCCTGAGAGGCAATTCTGCAGACAGCCCCTTGAGGCAATGCTGCCAAGGCCATGGAGTAGCCAAGAACCCATGTCTCGGAGCTGAAAAAGAGCCCTAAGTGTAAGCCCTGATGGACATAGCCCAGGCTGGCTAAGCAGCCACGTACCTGCCCATTGGGCCTGAAAAAACTGTCCGGTGGGTCGCTTCTGGTCGACATACTCCAAGGTGGCCAAGAAGCTATGCATCTACATAGTGGGCCCAAAAAACAACCCTATGGGCCACCTCTGGCCGACACCCCGAGCCCTGGTAAGCAGCTGTTCATCAGTATCAAGGCTTGAGGAATACTCCAAAGGCCACCTCTGGCAGACATACCCACAGGCCAACCAAGCAGCCCCATGCCTGTGTCCTGGACCTACAAAACAGCCTCATGGACTAGCCCCAGCAAAAACACCCACAGGCCAACTGAGCAGTAGTACAGCTGTGCCACAGGCCTGAAAAACAGCCCTGTATCCACTCCTGGCAGACACAACCCCAGGACGGCTGAGGAACTGTGCTGCCACTTCCGAGCCCTGAGAAACAGCCCTGTGGGCCATCTCTAAGAAACAAGCTTCCAAGCCTGCCGAGTAGTTCTATACCTGCATCTTGGGCCAGAGAAACAACCCCATGGGAGGTTTCTTGTGGGTATGCCCCCAAGTTGGATAAACAACATGAACCCATGCTCCTGACCAATATAAGAACCCCTAGGCCGGGCGCGGTGGCTCAAGCCTGTAATCCCAGTACTTTGGGAGGCTGAGACGGGCGGATCACGAGGTCAGGAGATCGAGACCATCCTGGCTAACACGGTGAAACCCCATATCTACTAAAATATACAAAAAACTAGCCGGGCGAGGTGGCGGGTGCCTGTAGTTCCAGCTACTTGGGAGGCTGAGACAGGAGAATGGCATGAACCCAGGAGGCGGAGCTTGCAGTGAGCTGAGATCCGGCCACTGCACTCCAGCCTGGGCCACAGAGCGAGACTCCGTCTCAAAACAAACAAACAAAAAAAACCCCCACGGTTCCTAACACCAGGAACCTAACACCAGGATAAGCTGGCTTATCCAGTATTTGCATGCACACACTCCTGATATGGTTTGGCTGTGTCTCCACCCAAATCTCATCTTGAATTGTAGCTCCCATAATTCCCACATGTTGTGGGAGGCACTCAGTTGTATATAATTGAATCATGAGGGTGGTTTCCCCCATACTATTCTCATGGTAGTGAGTAAGTCTCACAAGTTCTGATGGTTTCCTAAGGGGTTTCTTCTTTTGCTTGGCTCTCATGTCGTCTGTCCTGCTGCCATGTAAAATGTCCCTTTGATCTTCCTTCACCTTCTGTGATGATTATGAGGCCTTCCTAACCATGTAGACTGTGAGTGAATTAAATTTTTTAATTAATTTATAAAATACCCAGTCCCAGGTTCTTTTTTTTATTAGCAGCATGAGAATATACTAATACAACTTCCAACCTCAGAAAAAGCCCAGCAAGGCCATGCTTGCAAAGTCATACCACCATCACCACAAATTCTCAGCCTAGGTCAACTAGAACATCACAATAACACTAGTGTAGATTAAAGCTGAAGAAGCTACAGAGACTACACTGCTGCATCCACCTAGAACCAAGGCCAATGTACTCCACCAAACCTATACCTCAACATCCAATTTTACCAAAAAAAGCCTTTCTTATGAAACCTAATCAATAAAATGGGAAAAGGTGATCCACCAGATGCAGAGAAATCAACAAAGAAACATATAAACCATGAAAAAGCAAGGAAAGATATCACCTCCAAAAGAAAACGAATTCTGCAGGAATAGATCATAATCATAAGGAAATATATGAAATACCAGAAAAAATTCAAAGTAATAATACTAAGGAAATTCAGTGAAATACAAGATAATACAGAAGAAAATACAACAAAATAAGAAAAAATAATTAATGATTTGAATGAGAAATTTAACAAAGAGATAGATATCACAAAATAGAACCAAATAGAACTACAGCAGTACAAGTTCAAAAAATAAAACAAAAAATAAAATTAAAAGCATGAAAAACAGACTAGGTCAAGCAGAAGAATCTGTTTCTGAACATGAAGATAGATCTTTTGAAATAACAAAAGAAGACAAAATAATTTTTAAAAAGAAAATGAAGAATGCCTACCAGATTTATGAGACACCATTAAGCAAACAGATATTGGTAACATGGGTTTTCCAGAAGAAGAGAAGGGGAAAGGTGAGGAAACCATATGTAATAAAATAATAGCAGAAAATGTCCTAAGCCTTGAGAGAGATGTGGAAATCCAGATCCATGAAACAAACAGAATCCCAAATTAATTCAATCCAAACACGTCATCTCTGATGCACATTATAGTAAAATTGACAAAATACGATATCCTTATATGTGTCTTTACATTATATGAGTGTATTTCTCAACAGAAACCTTACAGGCCAGGAGAGAATGAGATAATACATTCAAAATATGAAAAGAAAAACAAACCAAGAAGAAATACTGCCAGGCAAGAACATTATACTCAGCAAAGCTATCTTTCAGAAATGAAAGAGAAATAAAATCCTTCACAGACAAGCAAAGGCTATGGGAATTCATTGCTACTAGACTGGCCATACAATAAATGTTCAAGGGAGTCTTACATATGGAAGTAAAAAGACAACAACCACCATCATGAAAACATGCAAAACTATAAAAATCGCTGGTAGACAGATACACCAAGGGGAAAAATACAGAAATCAAACCTTATCAATAAAGGAAACCAAGTACCCTCAAAAACAAACAATAAAAGAGATAGTAAGGAACAAAGGATGTACAAAACAAACAATTAATAAAATGACAAAATTAAGTTCTCATTTATTAATAATAGCCATGAATATAAGTGGATTAAATTTCTCATTTAAAAGATATAGACTAGTTGAATCCACTTAAAAAGAAAAAAAAGACTTCTTTAAATACTGCCTACCAGAAATTGAACTCATTGGTAGAGGCACACATAGACTGAAAGTGAAGGGATATAAATAGATAGTCCATGAAAACCAAAACCTAAAGCAACCAGGAGTAGCTATAATTATATATGACAAACAGGCTTGAAGTTAAAAGCTGTAAAAAGAGACAGAGAAGGATATTATATAATAATCGAGATAAACTTTAAAAGAACATGTAATAACTATAATATATTTGTACCCAACGCTGAAGCATCCAGATAGAAAAAGCAAATACTATTAGTTCTAAAGGGAGAAATATACTTCGGTATAATAATAGTTGTGGACTTCAATACCTAACTTTCAGCATTGGACACATTATCTAGACAGAAAATCAACAAAGAAACCTAATATTTAAACTGCAACATAGAGCAAATTAACCTAACAGATATTTATAAAACATTTTACTCAAAAGCTACACAATATACATTTTTTCATCAGCACATGGAACATTATGCAGAATTGACTATACAGTTAAGACACAAAAGAAGTCTCAAAAAAATTTTAAAAATAAAAATTATATTGTATATCTTACCTGACCACAATATTATAAAACTAGATACCAATAACAAACACACAGAATGAAACAAATACATATAAATTGAATAAACAATGGCAGGAGGAAGAAATTAAGAATAAAATTTATTAAAATTATTGAAAGAAATAAAAATAGAAACAACATACCAAAACCTATAAAACACAGTAAAAGTAATACTAATAAGCAAGATTATAGCAATAAATGCCTACATCAAAATAAACTACAAAGATTTCAAATAATCAGCCTCACTGTGTACCTCAAAGAAATAGAAAATCAGGAACAAACGAAACTCAAAATCAGTAGAAGAAAAAAATCATAAAGATGAGAGCAGAAACAAACAAACTTGAGACTATAAAAATTCAAAAGATCAACGAAACAAAAAGTTTGCAAATTGACAAACTGTTAGCTAGACTAACTAAAAAATAGAGAAGACTCAAATAATTAAAATCAGGAATAAAAAAGGAGACATCACAATAGGTAGCACTGAAATGCAAAGGATTGTTACAGATTAATATGAACAACTATATATCAATACATTCAAAAACACAGAGAAAACTGATACATTTCTAAACATACACCGAGTACCAAGACTGAACCAAGAAGAAATAGAAAACCTGAACAGACCAGTAGCAAGTAATGAAATTGAACTAATAAATAAGTCATCCAAAAAAGAAAAGTCCAGGACTGGATGGCTTCACCTCTGAATTCTACCAAACCTTTAAAGGAGAATTAAGACCAATTCCTCTCAAGCTATTCTAAAGAAATTAAAGCACAGGGAGTTCTTTGTAATTCACTCGATAAGGCCAGCATAACCCTTATACCCAAACCAGACAAATACACAACAGCAACAACAAAAAACTACAGGCCAATATATCTGATTAACATAGACACAAATGTTCTCAACAAAATACTTGCAAACCAAATCAAAAAGTGCATCAAAGTTAATACACCATGATCAGAAAGGATTTATTTCAGGAATGCAAGGAAGGTTCAACATACACAAATCAATAAACACCATACATCACATCAGTAGAATGAGGGACACGTACAATATAATCATCTCAATTGACAAATAAAAAGCTTTTGATAAAATTCAATATTATTTTATGATTAAAACTCTTAATAAATTTGGTATAAAATGAAAGTACTTTAACATAACAAAGGCTATATAGGACAAACCCACCACTAACATCGTTGTAAACAAATAAGCTTTTAGTTTTTCCTCTAAGAACTGGAACAGGACAAGGGTGCCTACACTCATTGCTCTTATTCAACATATTACTGGAAATCCTAGCCAGAGCAATTAGGCAAGATAAAGAAATAAAGGGCATCCCAATTGGAAAGGAAGAAGTCATATTGTGACTATTTGTAGATATAACCTTATATCTAGACAAATCTAAAGACTCTACTGAGAAACATTTCAGACTGAGCAACAAATTCAAGAAAGTCAAAAGACACAAAATTAATATACAAAAATCAGTAACAATTTCTATACATTACCAATCAAATACATGAAGAAGAGATCAAGAATGCAATCCCATTCAAAATAGCTATAAAAAATACCCCAGATTAAATTAAATCAAAGAGGTGAAAGACTTCTACAAGGAAAACTACAAAACACTGATAAAAAAAATTGAAAAGGATATAAACAAATAGTCCATGCTCAACTTTTGGAATAATTAATATTGCTAAAATGACAATATTAACCCAAAAATATACAGACTTTTTGCAATTTTTATAAAAATAACAATGATATTCTTCACATAAGTCGAAAGAAGCATCCTAAAATTTGTATGGAACCAAAAAGAACCCCAAATCACCAAAGCAATCCTGAGAAAAATATAACAAAGCTGGAGCTATCACACAATAAGATCTCAAAATATATTACAAATCTTTAGTGAAAAACATGCTACTAGCACAAAAACAAGCATGCAGACAAATGGAACAGAATAGGGAACACAGAGATTACTCCACATAGCTACAACCAACTACTTTTTGACAGAAGTACCAAAACACTAATTGGGAAAGGACCATCTTTTCAATAACCAGTACTAGAACAATTGGATATTCATGAACAGAATAATGAAATTAGATGTACACATTTTATCTTTTACAAAAATCAGCTCAAAATGGAACAAAGACTGGAAGAAGACCTTGGAGAAATGCTTCAGAACATGGGTCTTGAAAAGATTTTATAAGTAAGACCTCAAAAGCATAGGAAACAAAAGCAAAAATGAAAAATGGGATTATATCAAACTAAATACCTTCTGTACAGTAAATAAATCAACAGAGTGAAAAGACAATCTGCAGAATGGGATAAAATATTTGCAAAATACTCACCCGATGGTGTATTAATATCCAGAATACACTAGGCACTCAAACATCTCAACAACAACCAAAACTTCAGTTAAAAAATGAACAATCTGAACAGATATTTCTCAAAAGAAGACATACAAATTGACAAAAAAAAAAAACATGAAAAAATAGCTCAACATTATTAATCATTGGGTAAATGCAAATTAAAACCAAAATGAGGTACCCTCTCACCTCACTTAGGATGATTATTAAAAAAAAAAAAAGAAAAAAATGAAAAGGGAACTCTTCTCCACTCTTGGTGCAAATGTAAACTAGTACAGTCACTATGGAGAACAGTATGGAGGTTCCTCAAAAAACTACAAATAGAACTACCATATGATCCAGCAATCCCACTCATGGATATTTATCCAAAGGAAAGGAAATCATTATATTGAACAGACATTTGCATACTATACTTATTGCAACACTATTCCCAATAGCTGAGATATAGAATCAATCAAAGTTCCAACAACAGATGAGTGGATAAAGAAAACATGCTATTTATATATACACAACAGAATACTATTCAGCCATAAATAGAATGACATCCTGTTATTTTTGGCAACATGGACAGAACTGAAGGACATCATGTTAAGTGAAATAAGCCAGGAACAGAAAGATAAACACCACATGTTCTCACTCAGAAGTGGGATCTAAAAAAAGTTTATCTCCTGGAAGTAAAAAGTAGAACAGAGGATACTGGAAGCTGCAAAGGTTGTGGAGAAGGGAAGGATGGGAATTTGTTAAAGAACATAAATTTATAGCTAGATAGGAGGAATGAGTTTTAATGTTTTATATCACTGTAGGATGACTATAATTAACAATAATACATTACGTGGTATCAAATAGATAGAAGAAGGATATTAAATATTCCCACACAAAGAATTGATAAATGCTTGAGATAATGGATATGTTAGTCACTCTTATCTGACCACTATACACTTTCACAATGTCACTAACTACTCCATAAGTATGTACAATGATTATTTGCCAACTAAACTTACAAAAAATATAATTTAGAATAAAGACCGTGTCTTTTAAAATTTCTCATTAAATAGGTTTACCATGGAGTCAATAAATCATCCTAAAATAGTGTACAGGCAATTTCAGTAATTAACCAATTTGGAGAACTATCAATCAAATCAAAACACTTTATTTTGTAAGTAAGAACAGTGAGGGCCGGAGAAGAAAATTATTTTGGGAGAGATTGCACCATTTTTAGCAGAAGAGCATGTAAAAGCCTCAAGACCCTATGCAGGGTGGTGTAGTAGAGATGAGATTTTATATCTATATATAGATGATGTAGATATATAAGTAAATAGGCATTTAGAGAGAGGAGCTGACATATGTTAGGCATATATGCATCAGTCTATTTTAATGTCTACTCTAAAGAAGGAGGCAATGGAAAAAAGTTCACTTGACAAACAAGGCTAAGATTGCAATGGAGCAGAAGGAAATAATTTTAGCTCCAATCAGAGTTGGTCATTTGGGTTTTTCCTATTTTTGTCAATGCTTTATTTTTAGCAACTAGAATATTGCCTGATGCACAGTGTGCCCTTGATAAATATGTGTTTAATAAATGAATAAATCAACAATGAATGATTGATTTGATGAATGACTATGATTGCTTCCTACCTGATGCCTTTTGAGCCTCCTACCTAGGTCATTTGCTCTATTTGCTGATGGGTGCTGAAAGTTTACCTTTATAATCAATTTGTTTAATTTATTTTACTCATGGCTTTGCCTCACATTAAAAGGAACATAAACGTGCTTAAGAGGGACTGATCTGTTAGCTCTTAAACTCCCCTTCCTTCTCAATGAGAACGATTTTATTTAATCTCCTTATAGATCAATTTTCACAAGTTTAATGGATAAATGAGAATTTCAGTTCAGCTAAAAAGAGAGAAAAGGAACCAAAAGAAAAACATAACAAAACAGACAAACAAAAACTCACCATCACCAATTTTCCCAAGATCAGTCTGGACCATGAATGCTCTTAGACTAGAAAATACTCCTCTGCCTGAATCTGTTATTCACTTGGTGCCAGGAACACGCACTGGAAGACTTAACAGTTAAGTCTAAACCCTATGGCCGGACTTATTTCTTCCTGCTGCTATCTGCTAACAGCAACTATAAAACCCACTTTTTACACAAAAGGTAACCAAACTCAATCTCCAAAATGTGGAAAGAAGAAGACAAATGTGTTGGGTCCCCAGGACTGCAGGAGTAGCACAATGAGAGGGCATGTTAGTTTCCCCTTTTAATAGAAGAAGGTTACACAGATCCAGAATTTCCTGACCCTCAACCTAACATTAAAGAAGGCAGCCTATGCAGGCCTTTTCTGTCCCTAGAGCAAATCATAAAAAAAATACAAGGTGATCCAGGAAAAACTATCAGTAAAAATCTATCAGTATCCTCACTAAATAAGCCGAAAGACACTGGAGAAGCAGGTCAGAAGGATCTAGCCATGAAGAGCAGAGCCAGGAAGCCTTTTTCTATCTCCCAAAGGCTGAGGTGATTCTGCTATAGCAGTCAACCAGCTTGGTTAGTTCCTGTAGCTCCAAGATTGCCTTCTCCTACTGAGAAACACAGGAATAAGCAGAGGAGCAGTTAGAACGCACAAGAGGGATCCAACCATCACGAGCAACCCAGCCCAGAAAGCTTTATTGTTTTCATAGGCCTGGCATTTTCCTTCTCTGCTTATACATATCAGAGCAGGTGGGTAGCGCTGATAGGGGGATCATGCTGCAGCATGGTTCTTCCCGGGTAAACCACGTCATCTTGGATATGGAACTCCTTTTCCACATGGACAGAGACACACAGAAACCTGGCCATGGAAAACCTTCTATGCTCCCTCAGGCAGCACTAGCAGAGATCAGTGGGGACCACAGAAGCATCAAGTAAACCATATAAAAAACCTTATACTGCAAAAGCTTTAAAATGTAAAGCACCCTTGAAACTGCAGCCTACAAAACAGCCCAGGACCTGCATGCTGAACCTAAACAGAGTGGCTGCCTGAGAAATAAAAGATTTAAATAGGACCCATACAGGCAAAACATCTAGGATAAAATTTAAAGCCACCTATAAAATTGAGAATCAAAAATTACATCCTGAATCAGAAAAGGCACAAATATAGTCAGATGCTGAAATTTTCTAGCATGGACTTTTTAGTAGCTGTTATATAAATACTCCAAGAATCAATTATAAGTTATTTTGAAACAAATGAATAAATAGCAAATATTACCAAAGAAAGAGAAGTTATTTATAAAAAAAAAAAACTATAGAAATAAAATTTAAAACCCAAGAAATTTAAAATTTGCTTAATGGTTAGGTGTAAATAAGATAGTTGAATGTGACAATAAATGAACAGAACTACCCAATCTTAAAAACAATGAGAAAAACAGACAAAAAGTAAAATGAATAGATCCTAGACTTGTGAGAAAAACAACAAAAATCCAATATTTGTTATATCTGAATCCCAGAAAGACAAAAGTAAAAGAATGATGCTAAAAGAGTGTTCAAAGAAATAATGACTAAAAACCCCTTAAATTTGGCAAAACATGCAAATTTACATATCTAAGTAATTGGCTAAATCTCAAAGAGAATACATTCAAATAAATCTATCTCATGGCACAAAATCATGAAAACTAGTAACACTAAAGACATTTTTAAAAAATTTAAAGATGCCAGGGAGAAACAACACATTATGAGGCCGGGTGTGGTGGCTGACGCCTGTAATCCCAACACTTTTGGAGGCTGAGGCAGGAGGATCACCTCAGGTCAGGAGTTGGAGACCAGCCTGGCCAACATGGTGAAACCCTCTCTCTACTAAAAATATCAAAATTAGCCAGGCATGGTGGCGAATGCCTGTGGTCCCAGCTACTTTGGAGGCTGAGGCACAAGAATCGCTTGAACCGGTAGGCAGAGGTTGCAGTGAGCCAAGAATGTGCCACTGCACTCCAGTCTTGGTGACAGAACAAGTCTTGATTTCAAAAAAAAAAAAAGACAGAAAAGAAAAGAAAAATAAACAATACATTATGCATAGTTGAACACAAATTTGAATTTTAATAGAGTTTTTAAAAAATCTGAAACCATAGAGAATAGAGGGAGAGGTACAAGTTCTAAGAGCTGAAAGGAAAGAACTGCCAGCTATAAATTCTATACCTAGCTCAACTGTACATCAGGAAGAAAGAATAAAATGAGGACATTGGCATACTATAAACAACTAAAAGGCTTTTCTTTTCCTTTTTTGCTGTCAGAATTACCCTTCAATGCTGCTTAAATAAAATACTGCATTACAGAGGAAATGATAAAAAATAGTGAATCTTAGAACATCAGGAAGGAAAATAAGACAATGACAAGAGAGGAAATATGGGTACATATAATCGACTATTATTTCCATTGTGACATTTATAAATCATATTTGATGATTAAAAAATTATGGTACTGTTTACACTGAAGACAGATTATTGTTAGGCAACAGTAGGATAGGGGACAAGAGGTTAGGCAACAGGATAGGGGAGGGAGCCAGGTGTAAGTATAAAAGTGAAATAGGAGGGATTTGTGTGGTGATGGAACTGTTTAGTATCTTGATTGTGGTGGTGAATACAAGAACTAATACTTGTAATAAAATTGTATCGAATTCTACACATACACAAATGGTTTTAAGTAAAACTGAAGATATCTGAATAAGATGGATGGATTGTAACAATGACAATAGTGTTGTTGTAATTACATTAGAGTTTTGCAAAATGCTATCATTAGGGGAAACTTTTTATTATTTCTTAAAACTCCATGTATCTGCACAAGTAACTTAAAAACATTTAAATTTAAAATACACAAGTGATATTATCAGAAAGTTTTATATTTCCTCTTAGAAATATTTTCTTCTATAGAATCATCCAAAACCAGAGATTAGTACATAACACCTTTTCTAGTTTAAGCAGGAGGCCACTAAGAACTCATCAGATTGTACTACTGTTGTTTAAACTACGTAGTAAGGTCATTGATGAAAACTGGCCTAAAACTAATCAAAGAGGACCTATGATCATTCTAGGTCCGTAAATTATGCACATTATGAAAGAAAAAAATGTATATCCTTGAAAAACTCCACAAGAATACCCTACCCTTTGCTTCCCAGGTTGTACCAGCCTTTGATAGCATATTCCGAGTGCTACGTCAAGACTGAGTTTGAAAACACGCAAATGTCTATAACTATGCTTTGTTGTTCTATCTTCCCCTCAAGGTTCAAACAGATTCTTCTTAACCCTCAAAGCATCAAGCGCCTGATGATATCTCATCTTCTAGATAATTACTATGCTCCCACTTCTTTAAGGATAACTACCCTCAAGGTCAGCATAAAAGCTCTGTTCTTCTGTAGAAGAACTGGCAACTGCATGTCTTACTTCAAATAAGAATTAATACCATTCCATAACTTCCTTCTGGTATCATTTTACTTCTGCCTAAAGTACTTCCTTTATTAGGTGATGAATCCATTTAGGTATGTCTTAAAAAGTCTTTATTTCAATTTACTTCCACAAAATATATTCACTAGATGTAGAATTCTAACTTAATAGTTGCTTTACTTGCTGTTGATTTTTTTTTTCTTTCAGTAAAGACCTAGCTCTTTCAGTTATTTAAAGACTTAGTAAGTTAAAGACTGTCTATCCTTAAAGAAGTGTTTTATACTGATTATGAGGCCACCACACCAAGCCTTATAATGTGTTGTTTCTCCTTTCTATCTTTAATTTAATTATGTTTATACAATTTCTGGGGAAAAAAGTGCTGTGACTCATATCTTTGCTATTCTGCCCGTAACGTATTTTTTTTTTCCTGCCTGCTTGTGAGAAGTATCTTTATAATTGATTTTGAGAAATTTGATTGTATTGTACCTAGGTCTAGATTTTGTTGTTGTTTTATTGTACTTGGGTTTTATGGAGTTTCTTGCAAATGTGGGACTATAATTTTTTAATCAAATTTGCAAGTCTTTTTTTGTTTCAAATCTCTTCCACTGCTCATTGATGCTCTGTGTGTTTTTGTATTTTTCTCTTTTATCTTGGATGCCTTCAGTTGATAGGTTTTCAAGTTCACTAAGCTTTTTTCTGCAATGTGTAATCTACCAGCAAGATCATCTAGATTTTGCTTCATTTCAAATTGTATAGATTTTTAAAGTTTGATCTGATTTTATATAATTATTGCTCTACTTAACTAATTGAAAGTCTATAATGCAGCTATAATAATTTCTCATGCACTTTGCTAACAATCAACATCTGTGCCAATTCTGGATCAAATTCTTTGATTAATTTTTTGCTCATTATGGGCTATATTTTCCTGCGTCTTTTCATTGCTGGTAACTTTTGGATGGGTATGAGAAAATGTGAATTTTACCTTGTTAGGTATTAAATATTTTTGTATTTTTATTAATATTACTGTTACGATTTTTCTTGTCTAAACTTAAGTTACTATAAAACAATTCAATGCTTTTATGCCTTGATTTTAAGATGTAGACATTTTAGATGGTTTTAAGGTGTTAGTATCAAATAAGTGTTCAGTCTAGGGCTAACTTTTCCCTACCTTTGAGGCAAGCCCACTCTATGAATTCTACCAACTACCCCATAAATTATGGAGATTCCTGAGAGAAATAGGAATAATTCCTGTCTCCTTATGAACTCTGAGCACAACTACTTCTAATCATTTTTATATGTTTCCCTCTTTTTTTGGGTAGTTATTTTTTTTTTTTCATAGGCATGTGATCAGCTCTCTGCTGAGTTTTCATTCGAAGGGGACACTTTGCAAATCTCTGTAATTCTTGTCATGTGCGTCTATCTCCTCTGTGGTACTTTGTCTTGGAAACTCTAGCTGCCGTGCTTTCCCCACACTCAACTCCATCTCTGCTTGTCAGGGAGTTTGACCTCTGCAGTGGCCTGGAAACTATTTTCAGACAGTAGTAAATTGGACCAATAACAGAAGTTACCTTTTAAATGCACAATTTCTCCAATACCACTGTCCTTTGTTGTCTATGTTCAGTGTCTTTGAAACGATCTCTATCTATCTATCATCTGTCTACTATCTAGCTAGCTAGCTAGCTGCCAGTCAATTTTTTGTTTGTATCAGTTGGGTGAGTAAATCCAGCCTCTTTTCCTTTATCTTGATGAAAAGTGACAGCTTTCCATCTCTATATTTGAAGTCACAGAATCCTTATGAGGTGGTGTCATCTGCTCTGATTTACAAACGAGGAATCCTAAATGGCACAGAAGGCAAGGTTTTTGTTCCCATAGTCAGAAAGTTTAAAAGCAAGAGAGCAAAGACTTAAAATTTAACTCTATCTACTTCCAAATTCTGTGCTTTCTTTATGGGAAGAGAATATTAAAGAGGTTTTTAAGGGTTAGCACAATAAGCATGTGACATTCTCCCTGTGGCAATGTAACAATACAATTTTTCTTTACCTGGCAACCTTTTATACTTTCTGACTTGAGTCAGATAGCATCTCCCTTGACCAGGCTAAAAGATGCTCTCACCACCTTTTGCTAATTCTTTTCACTCATATCTGAAAAGTACATTGTGACTGTGTTTGCCTTTAGCGTGAGACTGAATTTGTGGGGGAGGGGAGGGTTATAAATTTTGTATATTTTATCTTTCTTTTCTTAGTATCAAGCAAAATTCCTGGCACATGGTAGACAAAATGTGTATTTGTAGAATTGAACTGACTGCTTGAGGCTTCCTCAAAGCAAGCCAATTTTAATAATGGCCTACAGGTTGCATAGCAGAAGATATTGACAAGTAAAATCAAAATGTGTATTCTAAAGCTAAAGAGAGTTTTGTTTTGTTGTATGGGTTTATCTCTTTGACTATCCTATTCATTGAAATAATTTAAAAATGTAAATAAAAACAGGTTAGCTTCTCAAGTTGGAGGGACTAGGCTTTTAGAAAACCTGTCCTTAAAGACTTGGAAAACATGCTAAACTACAATGTATTGTTTAGGTCTGTGTTACAGCAATAATAAACAAAGAATCATTTAATTGCATGGAGAAATCCATTTCAGGATCTACCAAGAGGATCCACAGCGTCACACATTTTTAAAAGGCAGTTTGAGATAGCAGCGAAGACTGCAATTTCATCTCATGAAACCTCAGGTTTCATGCTACCTTCTAACACTACACATTAAATAATCTTCGGCAGTTGACTTAACTTCCTGCAGTTCCTCTTATTTAAAGTGTGGACAATTGTATTACCATGCGGGGATGTAGTGATGAGGAAATGAGAGTTCGGTATAGGACAGTTGACAAAAACACAGACTCATGTTTCCCTTCCAGTGTAGACAGTGTAGACTGAATGCTGGAAAGCATCTGTCCAATCAAGAGCTGTATATGCCAGCCCCCAGCATTCAGGAGACACTTCATGACAAGTTCTTAACAACAGAATGCAGATGGGCATAAAATACAGTGGAGGTGTATGAACATTCGGTTTGAGATTCTCTATGTTCTCATATTTCTCATCTGCCAACTAAATGATCATGGCAAAGAATATCTGCATTGGAATTTGTTGAAAGGAGAAACCACATTGGTGTGCTAAGTCTTTGGGTTTGGGGGATTATATACATTTCAGCAGTTAGCCTATTCTGATTACTAAAGAGAAAATGCTCACATAGAACGTAACACAGTAGTTCAGTACATGATATATATTACTATTTACTCACAGACATAATGATTCTTGGCTCTAACTGTATAAAGCGATGTGACTTTGGACAAAACAATTTACTGCTATGGACATTTATCTCTATCACTCTGATAGTGTTGGATTAAAAGATCTCTAAGGTCCTTTTCAGCCTCAATACTATGTTTTCTTCTCTTAAGATTATTTGCTTATTATGACATATGAGCTGCTCCAAACCAAATTCTCAGGGTACAGAGAGTGATATCTCTGCCTGTCATGGGTACATGATAAGTAAGCACATATGCACATTCTACATTATTAAAAGGGATCAATTTGCAATAGTTCACATCACGAACGAAGGGAAAGCTAAAATGGGACATGTAGAAAGATTGATAAGCAATGCTGTATGCCTGCATGTGTTAATCACAAGGCAGTACATACTCATGGAATTTTATCCAAGAGTTTCCAATATTCCAAAGTAAAACTAAAATGTAAGCATTTATGACTAGTATGTGTATGACATACCAGTCATGTATGACAGGTCTACACATTTTAGGCAACATGGCAAAAGACAAAAATACAGAGGTATTAAGAGTCCTGGTAAGAAAGTGGTTCAGATATTGGATCAATCATGTTGCTGAGCCTGGTTAAAAAGTTAGTAATTACAGAATGGTTACGCAGATTGTGATATGATCAAAGTCTCCAGATGGCCATGATTCCATGAGAAGTGAGTTGGTGATGAAGGGATAAGAGAAATGAGGAAGTGTTTAAAACTCTGGAGGTAGGAGGTATGACAGTTCTGGAAGATGGTTAGATGCATAGTATGGTCCGAGGATGAGGGGATAAAGTGCTATAGAGATAAAAGTTAGGAGTGCTTTATGTTAAACTTGGTTAACCACAGGATATGGGCATTTTCAACGGCATGTATTTGGGTGGAGAAGTAAACCATGACCCTTTGTTTCTCTTGCTAATGAAAGTGAAATCATAACCCAGAGGACAGTAAATGGCAAGAGAATTGGAAAGTGATAGAATCTTTTTGTTTACATTTCAGGAAAGGAACTTTTGAAAGAGAAGAGGAGAATAAGTGTTTTAAAACTTAACTGGGGAGATTTTAGAAATGGGCTCCAACTCCAAGCCTCGTGAAATATCCATCTGCAGGAGAAGTAGCTCAGTAGAGTCAAAAAGGTGTAAGGATATCTGTTCAAAAACTTTAGATGTAGGCTTATGTATCTACGATGGGTCTGGCATTTGCTGTATGCAGTTATTGGAAGTAGGCATTTCCTACATGCATTTATTGTGAGTAGGGCTCAATGATGGGTGGATTCATTAGGTATGAAACACAGGTTGTCTTCTAAGTCCTTTTATTTACTACATTACCACTCCCTTAGATCTGTTTCCATATTAGTTTGAAGATATGAGGTTTATAATTATCAGAATCTTTTCTAGTTCTAGTCTTTTCAATTATTTTATTCCCAAGATAGACTTTCCCCAAGCCCCAGACTTACTAATATGACAAAAGGCACAGACTGTGAAAACGGCAGTTGAATTTTTAGGAAGTATATATGCCAAAGGTAGTAGTTCAGGAAAAGAAAGATCTCAAATCCTATTCTTACAGATAAAAGAGAAGGAAAATAATACAATGTGGTTTTTCAATAGTTTACCAATAAGGAGACACTGTAGATGATGGACTGTAAGGTGATGGACTTGTTTGGTTTAATTGAATGCAAAAAAAAATCTACTTTTTAAAGAATTCCTTGTTCATATAATCTGATCATCTTTTGATTTTTATTACTTATGATTTTTATCACGCAATATATTTTCTTGTTGTGATAAATTCTAAGGAACATGAGCCTTAACTAAAGCTTTCTTATATTAAATCTTTGATGACAAAGAGAAAGAAGCTCTGAAAATTTCTGTATGTAGGTTGAAAGTTGAGATGTAAGGCAAAGATTATTTATGAGGTTAATATATCACCAAAATTGAAAGCTGGAAAGCAATATAGTATCAAAATTGGTCTTGGCTGAAAGTGTCAATCAAATCATTAAATATTTTTAAACATTGACCAGAGCTCTAGTAGGTGTAGTACTCCGTCAAAGCTTAGAACTTCATTGTAAAATGAATTGTTACATAAATCAGTTAGCCAAGGAGTATTCATACTATAGAATAAAGTATTACAAATTAAAACAATGAGGCTTCTCTATAATTATGCAATTGCTGGTTTATAATAATCTATAAGGCACATTTTATTTTCAAATAAGAAATGTTACACTAATAAAATATGGTATGATTTTGGCAAACAATAAAGCAAAGCTCTATTTTTCTTTGCTGGAAGAATTTACACCAAGCGAATATTTCTCTGTGAAGAAAACAGAATTGTAGAGAAGCAAGAATGACTTTGTTTTTAGTTTGTTCTGTTGGAACAGTATGTATAACAGCTAAGAATTAATATATTTGTTATGTGATAAAAATAATTATATAAAAATTAAAAATAAGATAAACCTACATGTGCTAATGTTGAGGATATAGTCCCATATATATTTAAATGAAAGCACTAAGCAGCAAAGGAGCGTGCACGATGTCCTTTCATTTGTATGTGTAAATATTTGTGTGTGTGTGTATGTGTGTGTATGTGTGCATATTTTACATAAAATTTTAATTTTCCCATTTTGTCTTTCACAAGCTACCTGGTGAAAGGAATTGCTTACTGCATAAGAGTTTCCTCAGGGCCCATGACATTCTGTGTTTTCTTCTCATTCTGAGCTAAATGATCTTATTCTTAGGTAAATCAAGGTGCAAATCAGGTGTCTTTCAGAGTCAAAACTGTCCAATGTACAATTCTAATAATAACTTTGTATTTGTCAATGTCCACAAAAGCCCACTCCACCACCATTCACGTTCTAGCAGCTCTCTGGCTATTTCTCCAGGTTGGCTGTGGGGAGGGAGGAAAAGTGAAGGAACAGAATACTCCTTTTTGATCTGGTACCTTAAGTAAACCTGTATTCTGCTCTTTGGAACTGAGCGTTTTATAAATTACTTTCCCTCAGGAGGCTGCTTGGAAAGGTCCACAGCTGGACTATTCTCTGCTCTGGTCATTGCAAGTAGCTACCACTGGTTGTATTGTCTTTCTTCCCCTGCTAATGATACCTCAGCTTGGAGCATTTTATGGCTGCAGTTCCTCTGCTTCTCTAGGGGCATATTTTGAGAGGATGTTGAGAACTCTAAGCCAATTGCTTATATGTTCTCTACATCTCTATTTTGGGTCTCTTTTATGGCATGCCTGTGCATCCCTGGAAAGACTCGTGCATCTTTATCCTAACAGAAATATCCTTGAAATACAAGCAGATTCCAATGGTAAGAAGCTCTCCCAGTTCTATCACTAATTCTGAGGGGAATTAGAAACTCTCATCTTCTCAGTTTCTCAAGGAACAGTTAGGCCCAGGCTATCATGTCGCAAAACTGCAGAAAACCACATGACAACCTCTCCCAGGGGTCGTGTTTAAATTGGAAGTTTCTAGGCGTAAGAAGAAAGTGAAATCACACCAAAATTCTCTCCTGTTAGGAGAGCAAGACAGCAGTTTTCCCCCAAAGAAATTTCTTCACAAAGCCTGTCCACACTCTGAGTAGTTTTTTTATCCCGGAACTTGTTGATGGGACAATAGTAGAAGATCTATTTCCATGAGATATTTATTTGTAGATTCTGCATTTGTTTATTTGCCTGTGAAATGTCAACTCCATCTTATTAGTTTTCTGTCTTAGGCCTCTGTTTTTCAGAACTTCAGAACACGCTGCTGTTATGATTATTGTTTTTGGTTTTGTGGTGGAAATATCACTAAAATGGATTAGGCTTTGCAAATGTTGAACAAAATAAACCCACTAGGGTTCCTGGAATAAAATTTAGGAGCAATCTAAAAATGAGTACAGACATCACTAAACAAGATTATACATACATACATACACACACACATATATATATGTATATATATATGCCTGAAACATAGGCTTATGTGCATATATTGGATTGGCAAGCGATCCAAGAAGAGTCAGGGGGAGAAAAGAAAAGAAGAGGAGAGAGTTTACGAAGATAATGAACTTTACCCCTGCTGCAGGCAATTGGTTACTCTATCCCATGAGAATGGATGATAAGTCATATAGTATACTTTTGGGGACCTTCTATCCCATTGGTCAAAATTTTCATCATAAGGTTAATTCAAGGGCACCAACTGAGTTTCCTAAGCAAAGAAATCCACACGCAAAAAAATGCAAAAGTCCTCCAGCTTTGTTCTTTTCACTGTCCTGAATGGTATTGCCTAGGTTTTCTTCTAGGGTTTTTATGGTTTTAGGTCTAACATTTAAGTCTCTAATCCATCTTGAATTAATTTTTGTATAAGGAGTAAGGAAGGGATCCGGTTTTAGCTTTCTACTTATGGCTAGCCAGTTTTCCCAGCACTATTTATTAAATATGGAATCCTTTCCCCATTTCTTGTTTTTGTCAGGTTTGTCAAAGATCAACACAGGAAGGGGAACATCACACACCGGGGCCTGTTGTGGGGTGCGGGGAGTGGGGAGGGATAGCATTAGGAGATATACCTAATGTAAATGATGAGTTAATGGGTGCAGCACACCAACATGGCACATGTATACATATATAACAAACCTGCACGTTGTGCACATGTACCCTAGAACATAAAGTATAATAATAAAAAAAAAATGCAAAGGGCAGGAAGCAATAAAGTGGAGCCATGCCCCAACTGGCCGACCGTAATGAGATGCCCATCCATTTGCATTATATTGGCAAGATTTAAGAAGTCTAACAACACCAGCAATACACACGATTATGGAAATATAAATTTCCATGGCCCAAGAAAGAAGCTAAAGTTTGCACTCAATGTGAGTTTGGCGAGGCTCACACTACAGCAACTAAAAAAAAAGAAAAGAAAAAAAGACTGAAGACTGACATGGAGCAGAAAGGTGCTCCATATACTGGTAAAGCTTCCATTTCAATGTCTTATTAGAGATATGTATAGGTACACGCTTCGAGAAGGATGCATACTTCTTTGCAGGAAATTAGGATGCCTACATTTTGATTGAGAGATCAGACACAGAGTGAGAGGTAGATTTACTTCATATTTTTCCTTTTTAAAATTTATATTTGAAATTAAGAAACAATTAGAGAGTTATCTGAAGTCTCCTATCCTCCTATGTACCTTTTCTGAACCATATTCACCTTTCAAAGTCTTCAAAGAAACCCATATATAATATTGGGTGATTTTTATTAATATTCATTTAAAAATATTTTCAAATATGTTTATATTATCTAAACAATACATTATTTTGGATGTTTTCAACATTTAAATAAATAGTATCATCTATCATTAACTTATTTTCTCAGAATTAATATATTTTAATATTATCTATGTTGAGACTCAGTCTTCTATTTTATTAATAATAATTACTGACAGTGTTCCACATTTGAAAAAAATATGATACTATATTCATTCTTTTCTGAATGAGCATTTAAATTTTCTCAGTTTCTTTATGACACTCAAGCTGCTAGGAACATTCTTTATATATGTCCCTGGGCGTGTGAGCAAGAAAGTCTCTGTGGTTTATGTCTGACGAATAAATAGTTGTTTCAGAAGGAATGTACATATCCAATTTTACTTTATATTGCCAAGTTGCTGTACAAAGTGGTGGCATAAATTTATATTTCCATAATAGTGCTTATTGCTCTACCTCCTCACTGCCAGTGTTGTTAGGGATCTTAAATCTTGCCAATATAATGGATATGGATGGGCATCTCATTATGGTTTTATTAGGTATTCACCTGATTACTACAGAGGTTGAGCATCTTTTCAAATGCTTATTGACTCTTTTGGTTTCCTCCTTTCTGAATTGCCTGCGTAAAATCATTGCCAATTTTTCTGTTCAATTGCTTGTCTTTTGTGATTGTTTTGATTCTTTGTGTATTTTGGATGCTAAACCTCTAAAAGTAGTATGCATTGTAAATATCCTCTTTCAGGCAGTGGCTTTGCCATTTAACTTTTCTGCATAGTGACTTATATTGATCAAAAAGTTTACATTTTAATGGAGTCAAGCTTATCGAATTTTTCTTTGCTTTTTATAAAAATAGTTCTCTATACCAGGTCATAAAATTTAAATCTATATTTCCTTTAAGAAATTTAAAAGTTTTGTTTTTTTCATTTGGGCTTTTTATGCACTTGGAATTGGCAAGTGTGTATGTGTGTTTTTTCAAGGGCAGAAATACTTGAGATTAAAAATGGTTTTCTTCTGTACATATTACCTCTTACTCCATTATAATTTTTGAGTTATGTTTACCCTGATTAAAAGTGTTATTTGATTAACATATGAAGATTCTCTATAAGAGCTCTTTTTTTCTGGTTTATTCTACTCTACTAGGCTATTTGTGTATCTCAGTTATAATACCATGTGTTTAAAAACTCATATAACTTTATGTTAAGCCTTGAAGTCTAGTAGGACATCTCTCAAGTTCTTTAAATTCACTTTGGTTACTGTTAGTTTTCCTTCTTTCATATACATTTTAGGATCAACTTTTCATTTACCAAAATAAAATATTCTCATGGGGAAAATGCATGAAATTCATGGATTAATTTGGCTTAGAATGGATATTTTTATGATATTGAGAAGAAACCACATGTCATTGAATTTTCTTTGTAAATGACTTAGCATTACAGTTGTGTGTTATTCTCCTTATATGTTGTCATCTTAAGCCAATATCTAAGCCATTTTTTGGAGAGGGTCATTGATTTTTTAAGAACCCACAATGTAAAGTCTACTAATCTTTTAAAGAAAGTCTATAGAAGAAGGAAGATGCCCTTCTTGTGAGAAACTGAGAAGCTTGTGGTCTCCTGGAGCTGCAGGCAGCCATTCAGTATTCCATGACAGGGACCTATGTGATTAATAGCTTTTAGATCATTTATTTCCAATTATTAGTGTGATCATTTATTTCCAATTATTAGTGTGATATCAGTGCTCATGAATGATTTTACCCATTGGCCAAAAGAATTTTACTGCTTCAATTATTTCAGCAAAATACACTGATATATGCCCATAGCATGTAGTAGTGGCATATAGTAAGTATTGAGTCCTCTTGAAAGTATTCTTTCTCTATTTGTGTTGTGTATTTATCAAGAGTCACTTTTGTCTGTTCCCAAACCAAATTATTCCAAGTTTATTCATTAATGCAATAACATAATTCAATTATTATATAAACCAATTAACATGAGTATGAAAAATGATTCTCTTTCATAAAAAATAGATATGTTTTGCAAAAAATAATAAAAAAACAGTATAATGAGGTATGGATAAGAATAAAAGGGAGAATCCTGTAAATAAGGAAGATTCTGCATTCTTTGCTTCAGGTTTATGGTCATATTTTAAATGAAACAAAAACTGGAAGTAGCAGAAGCTGCATCTGCATTGCAGATTCAGTTCATGCAAAAAAAAAATTTGGAACTTCAATCAAGAATGTTTGCTAAAATGTCTTGGCCCATGGTAAAGGTTAACAAAAATTATTTATCATTGATATGTTCTCAGTAAAAGCAAAATATTTAAGATACATATGTGTTTTTAACTACTGATGCCTGTTAAGTTTCAATATGTTTGTTTCCTTACTCAGTGCACAGAATTAAAACCCAAAACTTTGTCAAATGATTTCTATAAAGATTTGGCTTCCCCGTGAGACATGTTCTTAACTGCTATCTGTAGCTCTAACCCTTTATCCCTCACCCCATCTAATGTGAAACTTTATGCCTCTTTTCTCCACAAGTTAGAATTCTCTGCCTGCTGTGACAATTACAGGGATTTTTAAGGGATGCTTTGAAAAGAGCACTCTCTTCTACATTGCAGCTTAAATTGAAAATTCCTTATCTTTTGAGCAAAACATGGATAACTTGAAAGTTTCTGAGAAACTCCATCAAAGAACCCTCCTGAAGCACTGCCCTTTGGCAATACTAGTTTATTCTTCAAATCCAACACATAAGTACTACAAAATGACTTGGCATGTTATTGATCATGTAGTAGAATCTCCACAAATATTGGCTAAATCACAGTAAGAATATATTAACTGCCTTATCGTACAACTGTCTTAGCTCTGTTTTCATTTGTTCCTTGTATATGGAACTGGCTACCCTGAGGAGTTGGGCCCTTTGTGTTTTTTCTTAAAGAAATACTAATAGCTTAAAAGTTGCTGTTAGTTTTCTGATTTCAGATGCAAAAACATCAATTTCACTTCAGAACACACTGCTATTTTTATTATTGCCTTTGGTTTTGTGTTGGGAATATCACTAAAATGGATTAGGCTTTGTCAAGCCTGATGAATATACATTATACATGACACACATGTATAATGTATATTCATACATTTATATATGCACACACACTTTTATAAAATACCACCTTCTCTATCCTTAGCTGTACCTTTAGTATAAAGAATCAAGTGAAAAAAATCTGATCACATCAAAAAACTTTATTTTTTAAAATCAAATTCCTTAATATTCTTAGGATAAGTGTTCATTTACCTTTGTATTATGTTTAATATCTCTGATCAAATATAATTAGTGAACTTTGTAGTAAAAAGTCCAATATAATTTAAGTAATCATCATTGAAAATGAAATAATATCATTTAATAAGATTTATTGTTTAGTATTTTATGTTTTGTTAAAGATGGCAGAAAATGTATACTTAAAGTAAGATCTATATCAACTCTCAAATTTAAGATGACAAAAAATGTGTATGTCAAAAGAAAGACTGAAATCAAATGTTTTTTTGAAAATTTATATATCACATATATTAGAATTCAGCAAATACATGTTTATTTAAATATCAAAGGCCTTCACTTGACTAAAACCAATGTTGAAAGTCAGTGTTAACTTCATGGAATAAACTAATGGGCTATAAGAATTAATCTATCATTTTAAACTACAATCTTATAGTTTTAAGCTATTGTAATTTTACTGTTATACATTTTGTAATTACGTTGGTAAAGTTTTCATTTGTGTCCAGCAACATGACTTACTCGGCCCTTTTCATGCCAAGGTACTTCATGCCATTATTAAATATGAAGTCCACAAAGAAGAACATATTTTTGAGAAACCACATCATTCTCTAATACCTTTAGTTCCTTTCTAATATTCATATTTTATTAGTTTAATGTAATTAATCATGCCTATTCTTTAAATTTGTATTCACTTAAAATTTTGTATCAAAATTGACAGAATTTTTATTCATTCTTATGATACATCAACTTTCAAATAGAAATATTTGCTTGAAATTCTCATAGCCTAAGTAGAACTAAATAACTAATAGCTCAAGATATTTTGAAATTCTTCTCTAATTCCACAAATGGTAACCAATACACAGTCCAATTCTATAAAAATTAAAATTATATGACCAGGCACCATGGCTTACACCTATAATCCCATCAAGTTGTGAGTTCAAGGCAGGAGGTTTGTTTGAGCCCAGGAGTTCGAGACCAACCCTGGTCAATATAGAAAGACCCCCATCTCTACAAAAAAATACAAAAATTAGCTAGACATGGTGGCATGCACCTGTGGTCTCAGCTACTTGGGAGGCTGAGGTGAGAGGCTATCTCTAAGTTAAAGGTTGCAGTGAGCTGTAATCATGCCACTGCACTTCATCTTGGGCCTTAAAGTGAGTCTTTGCCTCAAAAAAAAAAAAAAAATATATATATATATATATGTGTGTGTGTGTGCATGTATATATGTATATACACGCACACACATATACCAAATTTCCATTTTTCTGTCTTCAATTGTTATTTAAAATTTTATGTTTTCCCTCAAGGATTATATAATATTTATCTCAATGTTAATTAAACAATGTACACTTTTGTAATATTTAAATTCATCTCAATCTATTTCATTAGTTTATGTATTTGTTTCCCAAGGATGCCACATCAACTAATCACACATATGGGGACTTAAAATAACAGAAATTTAATTCTTTCACAGTTCTGGAGGCCAGAAATTAAGAATCAAGCTGTCAGCAGGTGTGGCACCCTCTGGAGCCTTGGAGAGAGAAACCATCCCGTGACTCTAAGCTTCTGATGTTCTTGGCCATCCTTGTGATGCCTTGGCGTGTGGAGGCATTATTCAGCTCTCTGCCTCCATCCTCACATTGTCGCTGTGTGTCTTACTCTCTCACATATAAAACACTTCCATTTCCTCGCCATAAGCTAGCATTATTTTATCTTGATCCTTACCTTACCTCTGCAAAGATCCATTTTCCAAATAATGTCACATCCCGAGTTTCTCAGTATACGTGAATTCCAGGGGGGAACTATTCAACCCATTACAGTCAGCTTTACGTCCCCCCCCCGCAATAGATGGCTGTCCCATTTACATTCACCCCATCCTTACATCATTAAAAGTCTTAACCCAGGCCGGGCGCGGTGGCTCACGCCTGCAATCCCAGTACTTTGGGAGGCCGAGGAGGGCGGATCACGACTTCAGGAGATCGAGACCATTCTGGCTAACACGATGAAACCCCGTCTCTACTGAAAAAATAAAAAAATAAATAAATAAAGTAAAAAATAGCCGGGCGAGGTGGCAGCGCCTGTAGTCCCAGCTACTCGGGAGGCTGAGGCCGGAGAATGGCGTGAACCCGGGAGGCGGAGCTTGCAGTGAGCTGAGATCCGGCCACTGCACTCCAGCCTGGGCGACAGAGCGAGACTCCGTCTCAAAAAAAAAAAAAAAAAAAAGTCTTAACCCATGCTAGCATCAACTCTAGGTATAAAACTTTATCCAAATATAACCAACTAAAAGGTTCCCAACTTGCAACACCTGCAGCAGATATGAATGGGACCCTGAGGAGGATTCACCTTGAGTCAAAATTCTTCTTCAATTGAGAACCTATGAAATTAGAAAACAAGTTCTTTGCTTCCAAAATACAGTAGTGAGACATCATAGGATAGACATCCCTATTACCACAGGGAGAAATTAGAATAAATAAACGGGTCATTATTTCCACACAAGACTGAGAACTTTCAGTGCAAATTCCATTATGTTTTAAGGTCTGAGAACAACCACCTATGTCTGCTGGGCCCTACTGATCAGAGCTCCCTCTGCTTTTTCTTCCTCAACCTCTGCCTCTTATCCATGTCTCCACTCTTGGCATCATTCTTCCTTCTTCTTGAAGGATAGCACTATAAGTCCACTTCTTACCTGTACAATTTTGGGATTCCATCAACTGTCTTTCATTTTGCATAGTCTCTGTCCTTTTCACTCCAAGCTGATAGTGTTTCTGCTAATACAATATTCTCAATAATCTTGTGGATCTCCCATATATGTGAAAAGATCTATATCGTTAGACAAGAAGATTCTCCTTGAATCCTGCCTGGGTAACCCCTTTTGTATTCCTGGCTTCTGCTGAGCTGGATCTATAATATTCCTCACTTAACTCCTTTCTGCAGCAAAATGTTGTCCAGTCACACCCTTGACCTTTTCTCCAGAATACACTTTAACATCTTTTGTAATCATCACAGGACAAGAATTTTCCAAATCACCAAGCACTGTTTCTTATTTCCTTAATAGAACCTTCTTCAATTTGTCTCCTTTCTTTTACATTTAACAATAAGCAGCAAGGATAAATCAGATTGTGCCTTCAGCAGTACTTGGAAATCTCCCCTGATAAATATTCAAGTTAATCACTGACAAGTTCTGCTTTCTATCCATTGTTAAAGAACAATGCAGTCATGTTTTCTGCCACTTTATACGGATTATCTTTCTATCAAGGTCCAATAATATGTTTCTCATTTCCCTCTGAGACCTCAGCAGAAGCACTTTTAATGCTTATATTTCTACCAACATTCTGTTTAGGATGACATGTTTATTCTCTACAATGACACAAATTTTCTTTACCAGAATCACCTTTCTCACCAGAATCATCTTTAATGTCCATTTTTCTACCAAGAGTCTTGTCAAAGTAATCTCTCTCTCTCTCTCTCTCTCTCTCTATATATATATATATATATATATTTTACCTGTTATGCTTCTAAAAGTTCTTCCAGCCACTGTTCATTGTCTAATTCCAAAGCCGTGCTCACATTTTTAGGTATTTGTTACAGAAGCACCCCACTTCCCAGTACCAAAGTATGTGTTAGCTTCCTAGTGATGCCACAATAAATTATACAAACTTGGTGGTTTTAAATAACAGAAGTTTATTTCCTCACAGTTCTGGAAACTAGAAATCCAAAATCAAACTATCTGTAGTATTTGTTCCTTGTTGTATCCTTGGGGGAGCTATTATTTCATTCATCTTTTCTATATGCTGCCTTTGCCAGTAATCAGCATTCCTTGGCTTATAGACACATCACTCTAATTTCTAATGCCATTTTTTGCATTATTTCTCAAAGTTAATGTTGGTCCTTTTCTGCCTTTTATAAGAAAATTATTAATAAATTTAGGACCCATCCTAACCCAGCATCATCTCATCTGATTCTTACTTTAATTATAATTTTAAAGATCTGATTTTCAAATAAATCACATTCTGAGGTTCCGGGTGTACATGAATTGGAGGGGAGAGGAATATTCAAACTACTACACTGAAAGAAATGTATTAATAACTTTCTGTATGTGGTATCAGCAGCTTTTCTAACAATCAAATATTTAATACAATAGATTTTACTCTTGAAATAATATATAATTCAATTGAGTGATATAATGCCAACAAAGAGAAATTAAAACTTTTGCTTTGAGTTATATAATATTGAGAACAATCACCTACATTTTGAATTGTTTATGTTTTAATAATGCCTATGAATAACCTTGATGGTATTACTAATACTGTTACTCTGTTTAGATATCATGGTAACCTACATAATTAAAATGACCTTATCTAAGAGTATTTAGCACTTAGATCAGTCTTCAAAAGGTTTGAAACCAAAGGAAAACATACTTAGCAAATATTAGCCGATAATCAGTTCAGAGTTATGATAGTGGTATTAGAAATTGTCTGAAAATCCCAGGCCTGTTACAGTTTCTGCATGCCAATTAAATTGGCGAAATGATATTTATTTTTTGTTAAATGAACTATTCAGACAATCATTTAAGGAGTCAAAATTTTGCAAAAGCTTTGTAAGTTTTCCAGAAGTGGTCAAAGATCTCTTGTTGGTCCTTTTCTTTTTTTTTAATTATTGGACTATTTTTTAATTGAAAAATCAGGGATCATCAATGAAAAAGAATGACAATTTGCGGCTCAAATCTTACCTTCAATTTCAAATCGTTTGAAATCATTTGAAATTGAGGGTACATGAGCATATTCACTGGTAAATATTCAATAAATTTGTTTTTTCATTAGAATATCAACAATATATAAGAATATTAAAGGATTCATCCAACTCTACAGAAAGTTTAATTTGAGTTAAAATAAATAAATAATTTCTCTAGATATGCCCACTTGGCCGGGTGCGGTGGCCGGGTGCAGCACTTTGGGAGACTGAGGCAGGTGACTCATGAGGTCAGGAGTTTGAGACCAGCCTGGCCAACATAGTGAAACCCTGTCTATACTAAAAATACAAAAATTAGCCAGGTGTGGCGGCAGGCACCTGTAGTCCCAGCTACCTGGGAGGCTGAGGCAGGAGAATCACTAAAACTCCAGAGGTGGAGGTTGTGGTGAGCCTAGATGGCGCCATTGCACTCCAGCCTGGTTGACAGAGAAAACCTTTGCCTAAAAAAAAAAAAAAAAAAGAAATGCACCAATTAATATGGCATCTCCTACCCACATGTAGCAATTTAAATTTATTAAATAAAATAGGATTAAAATGCATTTTCTTTGTTGCGGTAGCTACAATGCTCAACAGCAACGTATGCTAGTGGCTACTATACTGAACAGTACAGACAAAGAACATTTTTCTAAGATAATAGCTGAACGTTCTACTGGATTGCATCACTTTAGAACATCAAATATTCAATGTTGTTAAAATATACATACACATCTTCACATATGAACACATACATTAACACACTTTATATGCTAATGAATGAGTACTAGATGGCTAACAATGAAATGTGCAAATAACCAGTCTACTCTGGTGCACCTATTTACTATTGGCTACAATAGAATTGCATCACCTAATTGCAAATCTTACTTTTTCTAGAGTACATGAATAGCATTATGGCTCCCTGAAACTTGATTACAGAAAACAAGAACTTTAGTTCAGTTGATGTGTTGATTATGAGGCTGAGAAGTTAGAGAGACAGCCTACTCCATCACTGGAAATTTGCACACAGACAAGGAGAAACACCCATCAGAGTGATTAATGGGAGTTATTTTCATCTTACTGTCTATGTCACTTCCAGCTCAAATTCCCAAACAATATTCAGATTTCATGGGGAGCACAAAATGGAGGAATTATCATACACATTTTATTTCTTGTCAAGAAATATGAGACAATTTATATAAATATATATATACATATGCACACTTATGATACTGATTTCATTTTTACTTTTTTAATCTTAGAAATTAAGTAATTTTTACCATGCATAATCTAAAACCTATTTCTTCTTTTAAGATTATAAAATACTTTAATTAGAATTTCACAAAGGTGGAACCTCAGGATTTGCTGATTGCATGCCACATTTTTTTCCAGGGTTCAGCACAGCCTCAGAGACACAAAGAAGCAAACAGTGTTTTAAGGCCATGTACAACATGATGACAGTGATAGATATGTTAATTTCTTCATTCACTCCACTTCACTTCTTTTATTCCTCCAATTAAAGTAAATGCTACTGAAACTGTAATTAAGCCTGTGCTGGTCTCTGAGTGCCTGCTTTTTAAATAAAACTCTATTGATTTTCCTTTTATTTTTTATCTTCGTTTTAGGTTTGGGGATACATGTGAAGGTTTGTTATACAAGTAAACTCATGTCACACAACTTTGTTGTACAGGTTATTTCAGCACCCAGGTATTAAGCCTAGTACCCAACAGTTATTTTTACTGACCCTCTTCCTCCTACCACCCTCCACTCTCAAGTAGACCTCAGTATCTGTTGTTCTCTTCTTTGTATTCATGAGTTCTCTTCATTTAGCTTCCACTTATAAGCCAAAACATAGTATTTGGTTTTCTGTTCCTGCATTAGTTTGCTGAGGGTAATAGCTTCCAGCTCCATCTATGTTCTTGCAAAAGACATGATTTCTTTCTTTTTTTTTTATGACTGCATAGTATTTCATGTTGTATAAATATTATATTTTCTTTATCCAGTCTACCACTGATGGTCATTTAGGTTGATTCCATGTTCTCGCTATTGTGAATAGTAATGCAATGAACATTAGTATGCATGTGTTTTATAGTAGAATGATATATATTCCTCTGGGTGTACACCCAGTAATAGCACTGCTGGGTCAAATAGTAGTTCTGTTTTAAGCTTTTTATGGAATTGCCATACTGCTTTCCACAATGGTTGAACTAATTTTCACTCCCACCAACAGAGTATAAGTGTTCTCCTTCTCCATAAGCTTGTCAGTATCTGTTAGTTTTTGGCGTTTTAATAATGGCCATTCTGAGTGGTGTGAGATGGTATCTCATTGTGGTTTTCACGATCATTTCTCTAATCTCAGTGATATTGAGCTTTTTTTCATAGGCTTGTTGGTTGCATGTATGTTTTCTTTTGAGAACTGTCTGTTCAAGTCCTTTTCCCACTTTTTAATGGGGTTATTTGTTTTTCTCCTATAAATTTAAGTTCCTTACAGATGCTGAATACTAGAACTTTGTCAGATGCATATTTTGCAAGTGTTTTCTCCCAATCTGTAGGTTATCTGTCTACACTGTTGATAGTGTAGTTTACTCTGCAAACCTCTTAAGTTTAATTATATCCCACTTGTCAATTTTTGCTTTTGTTGCAATTGCTTTTGGTGTCTGTGTCTTGAAATCTTTGCTCAATCCTATGTCTGAGGTTGTATTGCCTATTTAAGTTCCTTACAGATGCTGGATATTAGAACTTTGTCAGATGCATATTTTGCAACTGTTTTCTTCCATTCTGTAGATTATCTGTCTACTCTGTTGATAGTTTAGTTTGCTGTGCAAAAGCTCTTGAGTTTAATTAGATCCCACTTTCCAATTTTTGCTTTTGTTGCAATTGCTTTTGTGTCTTTGTCTTGAAATCTTTGCTCAATCCTATGTCTAAGATGGTATTGCCTAGGTTTTCTTCCAGGGTTTTTATAGTTCTTGCATTTTAAATTTAGGTATGTAACCCATCTGGAATTGATTTTTGTGTGTGGTAAAATCAATCTTCTGCATACAGCTAGCCAGTTATCCTGGCATCATTTATTGAATAGGAAGTCTTTTCCCCATCGCTTGTTTTTGTCAGATGGTCATAGATGTGCAGTCTTGTTTCTAAGCTCTCTATTCTGTTCCACTAGTCTATGTGTCTTTTCTTGTACCAGTGTCATGTTGTTTTGGTTACTGTAGTCCTGTAGTATAGTTCGAACTTGGGTAATGTGCTGTCTCCAGCTTTGTTCTTTTTGTTTAGTATTGCCTTGGCTATTTGAGCTCTTTTTTGGTTCCATATTAATTTTAAAATAGTTTTGTTGTTGTTGTTGTTCTGTGAAGGATTTCACTGGCAGTTTGATAGAAATAACATTTAATCTGTAAATTGCTTTGGGCACTATGGTGATTTTAATAATCTTGATTTTTCCTATTCACGAACCTAGAATTTTTTCCCATTTGTTTGTCTCCTCTAATTTCTTTCAGCAGTGTTTTGTAATTCTGATTGTAGAGCTCTTTAACCTCCCTGTTTAGCCGTATACCTAGCTGTTTTACTCTTTTTGTGGCAGTTGTGAATGGGATTGTCTTTCTGCTTTGGCTCTTGGCTTGGCTGTTGCTGGTGTATAGGAATTCCAGTGATTTTTGAACGTTGATTTTGTATCCTGAAATCTGCCTCGATTTAACAACCTAACAACAACTGAAAAAAATAGAGATGCAAGAACAAATCAAACCCAAAGCTAGCATAAGACAAGAAATAACCAAAATCAGAGCTTAACTAAGCATATAGAGACACAACAAAATATTCAAAAGATCAACAAATTCAGTAGTTGGGTTTTTCAAATACTTAAGATAGATAGGCTACTAGCTAAACTAATTAAGAAGGAAAGACAGAAGATCCAAATAAACACAATTAGAAATGACAAAGAGGATATTATCACTGACCCTACAGAAATAAAAACCACCAGAGACTACTACAAACACCTCTGTGATCACAACTAGAAAACCTAGAAGAGATGCATGAATTCCTGGACACACACACTCTCCCAAGATTGAATTTCAAGGAAAAATTGATTCCCTGAATAGATCAACAGCAAGCTCCTAATTTGAATCAGTAATAAATAGTCTACCAACCAAAAAAAGCCCAGGACCAGATGGATTCACAGACGAATTCTACAAGATGTACAAAGAAGAACTGGTATCATTCCCACTGAAACTATTATAAAAAAATAAAAAATTGAAAATGAGAGACTCCTCCCCAGCTTACTCTATGAAGGCAGTATCATCCTGATACCAAAACCTGACAGAGATACAACAAAAAAATAAATCGTCAAGCCAATATCTTTGATGAACATTGACGCAAAAATCCTCAACAAAATACCGTCACACCAAATCCAGCAGCACCTCAAAAACCGTATCCACCACAATCAAGTAGGCTTCATCCCTGGGATGCAAGTTTGTTTCAACATATGCAAACCAATAAATGTGATTTATCACATAAACAACTAAAGACAAAAACACAATTATCTCAATAGATGCAAAAAAGGCCTTAAATAAAATTCAGTATCCCTTTATGTTAAAAATTCTCAATTAACTAGATATTGAAGGAACATACCTCAAAATAATAAGAGCCATCTATGATAAACTCACAGCCAACGTCATACTGAATGGGCAAAAACTGGAAGCATTCTCCTTGAAAACTGGCACAAGGTAAGGATGCCCTCTCTCACCACTTCTATTCATCAGAGTATTGGAAGCCCTAGACAGAGCAATAAGACAAGAGAAAGAAGTAAAAGGCATCCAAAGAGGAAAAGAGGAAGTCCAACTATCACTTTTTGCAGATGACATGATTCTGTATCCTGAAAATCCCATAGTCTCAGCACAAGAGCTCCTTCAGCTGATAAACAAAACTCATTTCTATTAGTCATGATATGGCGGTTTTTTGGCACTTGTGTTTACATTTTGTTTTTTAGATTTATGTGGCACTTTTTTATGTGGGACTGCAGAAAATTTATTTTGAAATGTAAGTTTGAGTTTTAGAGTCAGATGACATGAATTGGAAATGTCAAAATGTTTTGGCATTAGCAAAATAAGACATGCTAATCAACGGGTGGGTCTTCAGGATGCTGTATTTGGGGGACATGCATGAATATCTGCACATCCCCACTGTAGCACATTAGCTTTGTGAAGGAGGTCTTCCCCTGAAGGCAAATGACCCATCTCCTTGGTCTGTCTGAGAGAGCAAGGGCAGCTCTAGGTATAGAATCAGAGCAATGGTTTCTGGTTTTCGCACTGCTGTGAAACTGAAAAAAAACCATTTGGCCTTCCTGAGCTTCAGTTTTCTTATCTAAAACATGCTATAATAAAACATTTCTTGCTTGATATTTGATAATTAAATAACATGAAATAAATTATAATAAAAATACCATATATGTTTTTTGCTTAACAGGTATACACAAGACCCTGGGTTAAATATTATACAGTACATGTACTGCCTTAATTAATCCTCCCAACTCCATAGGTAAAACGTTTTATTATTTTCCAGATGAGAAATTCAGTGTCCTGAGGTTTTCAGGTGTGACAGAAGTTATACAGGATCACACAACTTTTCAGTAGCCTCATAGGTTGTGCTTAGAATTCAGTGGAGGTTGTCTGATGTCAGTCTGGAATGTCAGTCAAATTATAAACATATGTAAAGGTGCTTAAAAATATTGAACATATCCAAATTAGTGCTACTTTAGGAATGTTAGAAATAGTGTATTAAGGAATATTATTTGCCTTTACCTTACTTTTTGTTTTGGAAATTCATTGTTTTCATAATACCCATTGAAACGTGCTGTTCTTCTTTAGCTGTTCATACTTATGTGCAGATAAACCTCCAAGTGCTTTTAAGTACCTTGATGTTATACTCCAAAAAGATAAAACTTTGAAGTGATTCATATTTTAGGGGGGTGGGGACAGTAATTATCACTTGCATTTGTTTACTGATATTTTAAATGATTAGAATTTTTAAATTTATTTCATCTATTTTAGATGGAATGAGATTTGATCTTTTGTACCAGTAGGTGGACATAATGATCTTTCTTCCTCGACTGCCATACTGACTTTCCCAAGGGTATTAGCCGGGATCTGAGCACTGGAACACACATTTACAAAGTTTTATTTCCCCTTTCTTATTTCTTTCTATTGAGCATAAAGGTTACACATAGGTGAAAAAATGCCTCCACAGTCACAGTGAGAAAATGTCGCCAAGCTGGCATGCTGCATGGCGTGCAGACTGTGCTCGACGGGTGAGCTCAGCACACCATGGCTCCCAAGCTTATTCATCATTCCCGCTTCTCCCAAACGTCCTCCCACATCTTCAGTATAACTCCCCTCTGTGGTGTTTTTCCAAATAAGCCTGGAGCTATTTTTGTTTGTTTGTCTTTGCTCACCGCCCCTATTGCCATATCATCACTTTGCTCATGTGTTTTAGGGTTCCTGTGTTGCCTATATTGTAATTACTAAACCCCTTCATTTGGTATCTGAGGTCCTTTTGGGTCAGGTCTCTTTACAGCTTACCCCACTCAGTATGCTGAGTCCCAAACAAGACTGTATTTGAGTGAGCTTGTGGGTATCCTTGAAATCTCACATAATGTCAGCTCCTGGTTTTTCCTCAAAGAGTGTTTTGTTGTTGTTGTTGTTGTTTTTGTTGTTTTTCAGATCCATTAAACTCCTAAAGTAGTAAGTTTTTATTATTTCCCCTCACAAGATTTTTCCACTGTTTTCTTTGTGTGCAAAAAAACCTGTGCCTACTCTTGTTATTTCAAACTCAGAGTGTATTACTATCATTTCTGATTAAAGATCTCCTTTTAAGGCAGAGCCCTTGCTTCATTCACCTTTGCGACTGTCATGCTAGATAACAGGACGCCCTGATGCTTAGTAAATTGAGTTGACTCACATCACACACCCTTTTTAAAGAATGTAAGAAAGGTTAGGTTTGCACGCTGAATACACACAAAATCAGCATAAATACAAAAAACAATCCTGTAACCTAAGGCACATTTGGGTTGAACTATAAGTAATTTTCAACTCCCAGACCTCAGAGTCTGTGAGCCTCCCGTAAGTACAGCTCCATATCGTATTCATCGATGATAAGCTATTCATCTCTCAGGTCATAGTCCTACTTGAAAGCATGTCCACTAGTTGTTACGACATCACAGATAACCATGTGTTTAGTAACTATGTTGACCAATTACTACCTGTCAAATGCTGTGGTGGAAAATTAGAAGCTATATACATTATTTAAACCTGACAGTAAACTAAGATTCATCTTCATATATATATATTTTTTTCATTTTGTGAATAAGGAAACTGAAGCTCAGGGAGATAGAGAAACTTATCTAAAATCCTCCAGTTAACAAATTCTAGATCCAGAATACTCATCTACAATATAGGTCAGACAGGTGTATGACATCAAAACACATATGTTCAGCCACTATTTGACCACACCATGCTATTACATCGTTATTAAATTGTGTCTGTTTGTCACTGCTGGAGATGAAAATATAAGGCTTTGGGAAATGCTAAATTATTACATATTGCAGATCTTTACACACATTATCTAATGGTTAATTTTACCTTTTCTACTCTAGTTTTCCTGGGAAACTAAAGGCATTAAAATGCTTTTTAATATGTGAGACATAGTAATTATCTTCGATTTCATTTTTACCTAGTGTCTTTGTGTTGTTTAGTTTCCAAACTAGTTTACCTTTAGGAAGAAAAACTTCTGATAAGATTGACACAAGGTTCTGGCTTTCTTGACAGTTATATTACTCAGAGTAGATGAATTAATTGACATGCACATTCATATTTTATTCTCTTGTGGGTATTTTTAGTGTGAGATTAGTAAGTGTAAGTTGGCATCCATGAATATAATCAATTCTAGGAGATCCAGGATTATGATACATTGGAAAGCTGATCCCGAAAGCTACTTGGCTAGTACTGCTTTTGAAAGTTGGGTGAGTGTCACTGGACAAACTCCAACCAGCCTGCCCACTAAGGTGGAGCCTCAGGAAGTTCACACCCTTTGTAGAGTCTGGGATTCCAGCTCCCTGGCGGGAAGCGCTCTAGCAGAGGGACTCTGGTCTTCGGAGAGTCTCTGTTTCCCCCCTTTTTTCCCCTTTCAAAAACCCAATGAAAGCCTGCTTTACTCACTCTTTAAACCGTCTGCGAGCCTAAATTTTCACAGCCATGGGGAGGACAAGAACCCAGTCTTCCGCTGAACTAAGGAAAAGTCCTGCAACATTTTTGGCATGCAGTGTGGGGACTCCAAAAGCGAGTGAAATGGGGACTCAAAAACCTCACTGCTGCTTCTAAGACTTTTTATCCTCCGACTTCTGAGGGTGGAGGAAACCCTTATAATTTTTTTTTTATATGAGGACTAGAGAGCGAGAAATTATGTTCCAAAACTTATACATTTGCCACTAAATTCTAAATTCACTTGTGGTTTTTAAGTTTTCACCTACATTTTAGACTACCCTGCTTGTTCTTGTAAACCAACCAGTCATCCCTTGGTTCTTATAAACCAAGCAGCTCAGAAAGAACAAAATGAATTGTTAATGTAGAAATGCGGATCAATATTCTAGTTCTGAGCAATTATCTTGCAAATCCTGCCAGGTGAGAGAATAAATAGGGTATCCATCACCCAGTGGTTTCCTTTTTGGGAAAGTAAAACTAAGGGAACTAACCAAAGGCAAGCACCATGTGCCCAATTCCTAGCAAGCAAAACTATAGCTTCCATTTATCTGGATGTGCCACAAAACATCCTTTCTTCTACCTTGTTGGAGGAGGACTCAGTTCCACAGTTTCTCCTTAGCATTTGGCTTATGATAACTAGTCCATGCAACACCCCGAGAGACACATTTTTGTTCCAGACTCAACTCCAAGCTTTCTAGGTCAAAGCCCTAGAAAGGAAAACTGGATGTAAGGGATCCAGAGGCAAATGACAACAGAAGTTAAAAGGCACAGCACAGGTGAGCATGGCTGATTCCTGCCAGTGAAGCCAAGCCCGGGCTTCCTGTTTCATGGATAAAGGCCGTGTTAGTGCCAAAGGCATAGATGAGTTCTAGGGAATTCCAAGGTCACTAACAGTAGGGGCATTAGAGGCATATTTTCTAGGCCCTCCCTGCTTCATGGGTACAAGCCGCTTTGGCACTTATGGCGAGACCTGCCAAGTTCACCAGAACTCAGGGATGCGAGGATGGAAGATGGAAAGAGAACGCTCTTCCCTTTCTCCCTCACACATCCTGGGTATCTCCTAGGAAGAGAAGGGAACCAAGGATGCCTTCTCCCCTCTTTCTAGATGGGTGGCCATTCATCTTCAGTGTGTACCCCTTTCAAATGCGTCCTGAATCCCTGTGACTCCTTTTAAAAAATCCTTTCTTTTCTCCTCTCTCCTCCTCTGTCCTCTCTTCACTGACAGGTAATTGTAATCTCTATACTATGGGACACCCCCCTCAGCTGCATCGTCCAAACTGGACAGAGTTAATTTCCCAAACCTTAAACTGGTTGACTTAGGATTGGGCTCCAGGGAAAGGAACTCAGGAGCCCAACATGATGGCAAAAGGGTGAAGTTTTTTTTTTTTTTTTACCAGTCAGGCTTTTGCCATCCCTCTCCCCATGCAAGCTGGTAAAAAAGGCCTTGGGATTTTTGAGCTGTTCTTACCCCTCCCACTGCTTTGTTTTAATACATGTTTTCTAATAACCCAGTTTGTCTGTCTGTTCCTGCCTTCAGGCCATCAAACTCCAAACGGTCATGCAACCAGAGCCTCAGAGGATGGCCCCTTCTGCTGGGGACCCTTACACAGGCCTGTGAGGGAGCTCTAACTGCCGTTTCTCCAAAACAGCACCCCCAGTCAGCAGGAAGGAGTTCAGATTGGTCTCTGTTCTTATCCTTAATCTAACGGCAGTTAGATATACTTCTTTAGATGGGGGAATGAGACAGACAGGTGGGAAGCGGGTCCCTGAAGAAACTCTAACCACCCTGCCCACTGAGGTGGAGCCTCAAGTTCACACACCCTTTGCAGTGGGAGGAGCCTGGCCCCTCCCCTTCCTGTGTGAAACCTGGGATTTAAACCGCCCGGCCGGAAGCCCTCTAGCGGAGGGACTCTGGCCTTGTGAGAGTCCCTGTTTCCCCCTTTTTTTTTTTTTTTTTCTTTTCACGCAGTAAAAACCTACCTTACTCACTCTTTAAACTGCCTGGGAGCCTAAATTTTCGTGGCCGTGGGATGGACAAGAGCCCCGTATTTAGCTAAACTGAGGAAAAGCCCTACAACACCTTGCTTACCCTGGATTAGAGGGCGTGAGACATGTGGCCATGATGCTAATGCGTGCACCTTGCCATATGAATTTACATCCCTGTTAATCATCAGGCTGTCAGTAAAGGTTTGTTCATTTCATTACCTTCACTTAATTAAATTGTGCTAATTTTAATTTAATTGACCCAAACAATAAACTTACTTCTTACATATGGTACATGATTAAAATTTACTTTAAAAATTTTGTTTCAAAAATTTTCCAAATGAATTAAACTTGGTCATGGAATTAGAAGTAGGGAGCTAGTATACAAACTTAACGATTTTCAGTCCCCATTTACTGCTAAGTCTTCGTTTATATGTAATACTGAATTCACCAAGACAGTTTAAAATAAAAAAACACATAGTTCATCTCAGAGAAATATAAAAAAAAAATGAATGCTTTAGAAAATAAAGTTCAATAATTTAGAGTCAGTGACTAGAACTGTCATAAAAACTAAAAAGAAATGTTGTGTTCAACTTAACCACATTTTCTTTTCTCCTATCACTATACTTTTTCATCTCAAATATTTGAGGTTGTAAAAAATACATAGTTAATGTGAATAATTTTCTTTCAGTTACCAACTTCTGAAGAATGTTTTAGGCAAAATAAAGTGAAAATGTTTTCTTTTTCTTTCTGTTTTTTGTTTTTTTCATATAAAATAGAGCCTTTGTATTAGAACAATTCGGTAAACAAAAAACAGGACATTTATTCAACTTAGATAAGATTTGTGTTGTTCAATGGGAACTTTTGTTCTCAATTTTTTGACAAAAATCTACAAATGAAGGCTTTCAATATTGATTTAAGTCTCCAAAAATAGTGTTAGTTTCTTTCCACCTTTGAGTAATCTGACCTCTTCTCTCTTCTTGGGTCCCGGTTCTCGGCCTGTGTTCTATACTGACACCAGCTTCTTCTTCCTGTGGTTTTGCTTTGAGAATGCTTCCCAGTTAACTCTTCCCAGTGGTTTCTATGACCACATAAATGCAGAACATCTCGATCCAGATTTCAAGGGCTTCTAGGTTCTTTTTTTAATCACCTCTTCTTTCTTAGTTTCCAATACATCTGTTTTACTTCATTCAAATTGAGTTGTCTCTATTCTCTATGACTTATATGTTTATATTTTAGAAAGATCATTCTTGATTCAGTGTAGAGAATGGCTCTCTACACTGGTGAGAGGAAAGGAAAGAGATGACACAATATATAATGTCCCTATATGAATTGTTCCAGAACAAAATAATACAGATCAATAATAAAAGATATTTAAATATATAATAATGACATTTTCTTTAAATAAAATAAAATGTATATCAAAATGTAGAATGAGAGCGCTAGGTCCAAGAAAGAAAAATGCTGAATTTCAGGAAAAAATGTGGATATATCCTGGTGAAGTTGACAGAAATGTAGAAGGAAAAATATTGAGAAAATAAGTATTAGACAAACAGTAACAGAAAGAGTAAAATAATATGCAGCAAGCATGTAAAATATGTTTTCAACAGTAAATGAAAGAGAAAAGATGCCCTTTTTATAAAGTTAGTATAATGATATTTCAAAAAATTACAAGTCTATCAGCTGAAAGTATTCATTGGGCACTAGTGATCAGTGGAAGTAAAGATTGGGTTGGAGCAGTTGTTAGTAATGTTCATTAAAATACATAACTGGGAGATGTCAATAAATCAGGGAAATGTACATATTGAAAATATAGTGAGATAAACAAAATAGGGAGAAGAAGCCGGGGGAATTGGAGGATATTTGCATTTTTTTCAAATTCAGGAGTCAAAAGAGCCACCTTGAAGAATTATCTTGAAAAAAAAAATTATATTTAAATACAGGCTAAATTGTGCAGGCTTTTCTTCTAATTGCAATGGCAATAGGGGTCTCACCTTATAGTAGTGATTTTGTAACAAGAAAATAAACCCAAAAATTAATTAACAGACCAAAATGTGATTGAGGTAATGGCATTTCAGAGTGAAATCCAAGGAGTGATTTGAAAGAATGCATGACAGCGGCAAAAGACAGATTATAAAGGGAGGGAGTGGAATTATCTACAAATATGAGTTGGGTATTGGATATAGTCAATCCATGTTATTTTGTGATGGGTTTACTTACAGGAAATGAAAATAAATCTGTAGTTGCAGATACATATGATTACACTCGTTTTACCAATTTGCAATGTTGCTTTAAGGACAGTTTCAACTGAAAAAAGTGGCACTTTCCCTTACTTATGTAGCAGTTTACCTACAATGAATTTCTCCCGTGTCTTTTACTGCAGGTTTTCAGGAATGAAACTGACAAAAGATGGGAAGAAATAAAACTGAGAAGTGGTCAAAGGATTATTAAAAGCGCTAACATAATTTGTAATTAATCTAGTTACAAAATACATTATCTGCTGACATCCTTAAATGCAAATAAGAGCAATTACAAATTATAGTAAAATATTTCATTTTTAATAACAATAAAGCAGAAAAACTACCCAGGAGTTTAACCAAGTTTTGGCTATGAAAATAATTTACTTTCTTAGCTGGAAAGAACTAATCATATAAAGATCACAATTATATCACAATCATTTGGGGGATCCCATGGGATTTGCATAAATCCATTAACCAGATTTATTATAAGAAGATGGGGAGTATGGGCAAAAATCCATATGAATACTTGTACACTATTGGTGGGAATGTAAATTAGTTCAGCCACTGTGTAAAGCAGTTTGGAGATTGTTCAAAAAAACTTAAAACCAAACTACCCTTCGACCCACCAATTCCATTTCTGGGTATATATCCAATAAAAAAACGAATAATTCTACTAAAAATATACACGCACTAGTGTGTTCATCACAGCACTTCACGGTAGCAAAGACATGGAATAAACCTAGGTGTCTATCAATGGTGGATTGGATGAAGAAAATGTGGTACTTTTTTTTTTTTTAGTATTTACCATGAAATACTAAACAGAAAGAAATCATGTCCTTTGCAACACCTGGATCCAGCTGGAGGCTGTTATCCTCAGTGAATTAATTCAGGAACAGAAAGCCAAATAACACACGTTCTCACGTATAAGTGGGATCTAAATATCAGGTACTCATGGACATATCGATGACAATGATAGGGACTACTAGAAGGCCGCAAAAGGGAAGTGGAATCAAGGGTTGCAAAACTACCTATCGGGTACTATGTTCACTACTTGGGTAATTGAATCATTAGAAGCCCAAGCTTCAGCATCACACAATATACCCATATAACAAATTTGTACATGTAACCCTGGATCTAAAGTAAAATAAAGTGTTAATAAAGTACAAGACAAAAGAAGTGTAGGATTCAAAAAGGGAGGCTCCACAGACATATACAAAAAGTGAGGGGCTTACGTGTACTGATAGGAAAAGATTATTATTTTAAGACAAAAATAAATGTGGCCCCCTGTGTAAAACACAGAAAAACACAGAAGTCATATACAATGTGTGTATATGCATGCGTGTGTGTGTGAGAGAGAGAGAGAGGGAGACCCTATAGTACAATACTCAAACAATTCTAGTAGCTGCCTCTGGAAAGGGGGACTGGAGACATAGGGTAGAAGAAACACATTTTATCACTTTTCTGTTCTTCTCTAACTTTTTAGCATGTGTGAATTAAATGTTTAGTTTAAAAAAAAAGTTTAAAAACTATGCTGTAATATGGCCTGAACTTAGGGATTGGAGTATTGATGGACAACAGATTGCTGTAGAAATTAAACATATAAAAACATTGAAAAAAATATTAAGGTGGTAGAGCTGGCCTGGCTTTGTGATTGACTGGATGGGTTTAGGGTTTAGAGTGAGAAGCATTAATGTTGAATTACTAATATGTAAATTAAGAAGCAAAGAAACTAGAAGTTTCAAAATCTAAGATAGAAAACACATGAAAAATAGTAACATTGGGAAAGCATGTAATTACTTCAGCTTTGCATATCATAATAAAAACTAAAATCTATTCATTCCTTATAATGTGCCAGTCATAGTTTTAATTACTTTACATGTATTAACTCAATTTGATCACCATAACAACCTAATAAAGAGGTATTAAGTTCACGCTGCCTTTTCAAAATTCTTCACACATAATTCAACACACAGTTCACATTCCGTTTATCACAGCACACTTCCATCACAGTCCAAGACAGCACCCTGTTTAATAAATATATTAATATTTTTCATGGGAACACATATGAATATTTATACTGACGGTGGTAAAGAGAATCTTAGCCTCTTGATTATACCAACCTGAAAGTTTTTGTTGTTGTTTGTTTGTTTGTTTGTTTTTGAGATGGAGTTTCACTCTTCTTACCTAAGCTGGAGTGCAAAGGTGCTATCTCGGCTCACTGCAACCTCCGCTTTCCGGGTTCCAGCGATTCTCCTGCCTCAGGCACCTGAGTAGCTGGGATTACAGGCATGCACCACCATGCCCGGCTAATTTTGTATTTTTAGTAGAGACAGGGTTTCTCCATGTTGGTCAGGCTGGTCTCGAACATGACCCCAAAGTGCTGGGATTACAGGCATGAGCCACCGCGCGTGGCCAAAAGTTTTAAAGTTCTCTGGGGACATGAAGAGAAGGGAGTTGAGAGAGGAATGAAATCCAGAGAAGGATCTGGGAGCCATGATCAGAAGGATGGCCATTGTAGGCATGAGATGGATGAACTGATCAAGGTCAGTGCACACACAGAGAGAGGAAGGGGACTCTTGGTGTGAGCCTGAAGGGAATCAACATTGAAGGAACAGGGGAAAGAAGGTATTGTAATAGCTAACGTGTGTGGAGCATTTTCTGTGCCAGAAAAAACACATGCATTATTCCATTTCATTTTTTCCATTAACCTCATCAGAGTATTTTCAAAATCTTGCTGATTAAGAAACAGACTCTATTGGGTATGTTACAATGAGAATGAATGTCAATGTCTCTGTACTACTCCAAAGATGCTAGGCTTCCCAACACACCACACTGCACAAAATGGGGAGATGCAGAGTCAAAATGTTTGACCTTATTATCTTTGTTACTAGTGATATTTCAACAAGTAATTTGATTTTTGTTTATTCCAAAACTCTTCACTGAATACCCATAGGCACAGGAGACCAAGTGTTTGAATAAAATAATACATAAAGTTTTGTTCTTAAATAGCTTATAGAAAGAATAGACAATAATTACAAGATAAGGTGCTAATAGCTCTCAGGTGGATCACAAAACATACTTGAGATGTTATCAGAGATGCTTTCTTGAAAGAACTGAAATCTGAACTGAGAACTAACATATGAACAGGGAAAAGAGGGCAAATTCTTCATTAAGAGTCATAACAAAAATGTTCATGGAAAACAAGGCAGCATGAACACAGACGAAGCATGAACAAATGCATTTTAATGTAGAACAGAAGGTAATGCCAAGTGAATGATCACACATGATCACTGGGAAGAGAGAGTATTGAGGAGAGGCCAGAAAATGAGGAGGAGCTAAGTCAAGAAAGCCTTTCTATGCCATGCTTAGGAATCTTTGCTGTTGCAGACTGTTCTACCACACTATTAGCCTGTGACTCACCAAACTAGATCAGGACTTTCAAGCATGTATTTTATGCATGCACTTAGCAGGTGCTGTTGGAAAAATGTATGTGAGCACATTGATAAGCTGCAGAGTGCATCTCAAATGTTAGATATTATTTTGATTCTATACAAAATAGTTATTGTTTTCAATTATATGACATACTCAAGGTTTGGTTTCTGAACAAAATGAAGTTTGAATATGGTTACGGACTTTCCAGAACTCAATTTTACTTGAACAGCAGAGACAGCGATAACTTTTATTCAACTTTCTCAAAGCAGATGAAATATTGGAAGGTGCCTTGTCTGGGGAATACAGAAGCCTTCCTTGGGTTTCAGTGCAATCTCTTCTACTTTCACCATATTTTACGTTGGGAACTTTTCTCGCTTCTCGAACTTTAATTTTCCCACCTACCAAACTTGTTCTCTTTAGGAGCAGAAATCGGATAGATGGGTTCCCATTGCCCCTCTTTTACTGTTGGAAAACTAAGATAAAAAATGTTCTTGTTTTCACTCTAAAGTTTCTCTTTTTTTGCCCTTACCTATGGAGCTGGGGGACGGGTGTGGTTTACTTATTCTATTGACATTTACGTTTGCAAAGTAAAAAACTGAGTGCAGCACACAAGATTAATATTAATAATGGTAATAAAAGCTCCCACAAAGGTTTCCCACTAATCTTGTATTATTCAGGCTCTGGTGCATAATGAACATCCTGAATATTTAATAACTCAAGGAAAGAAAACCCAGTTGAAAGTACATCTTGAGCTGTCATATATATGCATGAAAAAGCCCCTTATCCCATAACAAGAAAGAACAGACGGGATCTGTCAATGGTAAAATACGACATTTTTACACCTTTAGTCAAATGTCACCAGGGATTGCAAGTGACATCTTATAACAAAGAACAACTTCCTATACAATATGAAAAATATAAATCCTTTCCTCACTGTGAATTCATATTGAAAGGTCATTACAGTGCATACAAAATCCCACCGAAGCTGCTTAATGCACTTCCTATTTTCACTCCATTATCATCAGGTGGTGAGAGTGCGCCTTGTATAATTAAAAGCAGGTTGCAATTTGCATAGGCAGAGGCAAGAGAAAAGCAAAAAAAGTGAAGTCTGCTTGGGGAAACTGATTGATCAACCAAGAAATAATGGGAAAATGGAGGAATTAAAATGTCTAGCCCTTTGCACTTTATTTGTAGGGGAAAAAAGTTGTTTCCTTTTTTATTCTTCTTTCTTTCTCTCTCAATACCTCCTCCAACAAGGCACAAGCATCTCCTTCGGGCAAAGGCATATTCCTCCAAAGCACATAAAGACTTTATGAGATACATAGTTTTCTTAAGAAAATGAGATTTTTCCGATTCAGTTCACCCTCAAAATGAAATTAGTTTCGTGTATTATGTGAATTGTGGCTTTTTTTTCTTTCTTTGTGTATTCAGCATTTTGAATATAGCAACAGAGACTAAGAATATTTGGGGGAAGGGAATAGACCTCAAAGCAATTGATTTTTATTTGGCAAATGTAAAAAGCTACCATCAAAAGAAACCTTAGCCTGCTTCTTATGGCTGTTACACTGAATTTTTCCTCTTCATTTAATAACTGTTACCTTTTCAAATCAGGCCTCACTGCAATATCTTCCTTGCTTTCATTGTGCTCTTCTTTCTACCTCAGAAAACAGCACAGTGCTTTTCAACATTGCTTCTCGCGGCTCCTCTTCCCTGATGTTAATATGTTTATATTTGGCCTGATAGAGTCCTCATAAAAGACTGACAAGCCCTGAAACTCAAGGTCAGAAACTCTGAAAACTTACTGGAAGCTTGAATTTGCCAAATGTGTCCAAGATCACACAACCATTGGTGCTGAGTAGGATTTCTGTTTATCAAGGTATTGGGGCAAACACAAACTGCTTGCTGAAGGTTCTAAAACCCACAGACTGGCAGGGACCTTCTGAGCTAATCAGTCCATTCCCTGGATATAAAATAGGCATGAAATCAAACCAGGATGAAGAGATGGAAATCCATTCTGTTACAAATATTCAAAACATACAAGGTATATAAAAAAGTACACTCTCTTCTTCTATGCCAATTTTTAAAAACTTAGGTATATTTTACTATGCCTGGCACGGTTCTTTTTCATTTTACAGAAGATATATCTTCCAAAAAATGCCAGACGGAGATACTGAAACTGAAGAGTGAAGGATTGCTTATATATTATATTGATAACCATGAAATTACAATATGCATGTAAGAAGACTAGAAAAATACTTTAAATATTTAAAAAGATGGTTTCTAGGTGTTGAAATGTGAGTGATGTTTTCTGCTCTCAGTTTTAATTTATTGGCTACATTTTCTAAAATGTAAATGGTTAGATTTTTGTCATGTAGAAAACTACTAAATAATCACTTCTCAGACTTTTGGCTAAGATCAAGTATCGTGTAGAAAATTTTACTATAAAAGCTATACACTCTAAAATATATTTCAGATCAAGTTTCCTACTACTTTATATTATAACATTTACAAGGTCTCTTTAGTTGAACTAAGTTGTGAAATTTCAATGAAAAATATTGGTGGCATGATATTCTGAGGGTCTATTCATTCGCTTATTTAATAGCATGTATGAGTATTTCTAAAATACCTAACATGTTGCCAGGTGTACAGTAGATATTTGGAAAATGTTTAGCAGATTAAAAAACAAATAGGACACTCTCCTAGGGAATGAGATTATTTGGGTAATCAAGACAGCTTCCCTTCTCTACAAAACATCACTATTAAATACGTTTTATATATATATATACACACACACACACCTGTACTGTGTGTCCACACACATACACATATATAGTTTGTAGATTCTGCCAGTACAAAGGACTAAAAATTCACATATTGATTAACTTTGGAGAATCTCACAACTCATTTATTTAAAAAAAATTGGAAAGATACCACATGACATTGCTTATATGTGGAAACTAAACAAGTAGAAATTATAGAAGCAGACGATGGGGTGGTTTACCAGGAGTGGGTCTGGGCAATCGAGAGATGTTGCCCAAAGGATACAAAATTTCAGTTAGGAGAAGTAACTTACATTATATGTACATTATATGAGTCCATTCTTGCATTGCTATAAAGAAATATCTGAGACTGTGTAATTTATAAAGACAAGAGTTTTACTTGGCTCAGGATTCCACATGCTTTACAGGAAGACTAATGCCAACATCTTCTCAGCTTCCAGGGAAGCCTCAAGAAGCTTACAAGCATGATGGAAGGTAAAGGGGGAGCAGGCACATCACATGGTGAAACCAAGAGCAAGAGAGAGAAGAGGGAGGTGCAACACACTTTTAAATGACTAGATATCATGAGATCTCACTTACTATGATGAGGACAGTACCAAGGGGGATGGTGCTAAATCATTCATGAGTAATCTGCCCCCATAGTCCAATCACTTACCACCAGGCTCCACCTCCAACACTGGGGAGTACATTTTAATATGAGATTTGGGCAGGGACACACATCCAAACTGTATCATTCCTGCCCTGGCCTGTCCCAAATCTCATGTCATTCTAACATTTCAAAATACAATGGTACCTTTCCATTAACCCTCCCGAGTCTTAATTCATTCCAGCATTAACACAAAAATCCAAACTCTCATCTGAAACAAGAGAAGTCCTTTCTACCTGTGAGCCTGTAAAATCAAAACCAAGTGATTTACTTCCACAGTGGGGGTAAAAGCATTTGGTAAATATTCTTGTCTCCAATGGGAGAAACTGGCCAAAAGAAAGAGGCAACAGGTCTCATGCAAGTCTGAAACCCAGCAGGGTAATCATTAAATCTCAGATCTCTGAAATAATCACTTTTTACTCCATGTCCTACGTCTAGGGCCCAATGGAACAAGTGGTAGGCTCCCAAAGCCTTGGGCAGCTCCACCTCTGTAGCTCTGCAGGGTACAACCCCAGAGACTGCTTTCACAAGTTGTTGAGTGCCTGCAGCTTTTCCAGGTGCAGTGTGTGTTTTGCTGGTGGATCTACCATTACAGGGTCTGTGGAACAGTGGCCCTCTTCCCACAGCTCCCCTAGGCAGTGCCTCAATGGGAACTCTGTGTGGGGCATCAAACCCTACATTTCCCATCCACATTGCCCTACTAGAGGTTTTCTGTGAGTGTGCTGCCCTTGTAGTAGGCTTCTGCCTGGACATGCAGGCTTTCTCATACATCCTCTCAAATCTAGGGTGCCAAGCCTCCTTCACACTTGCCCTCTGTCTACCTGAAGGCTTAACACCACGTAAAAGCCACCAAAGCTCATGGAAAGTTGTCCAATCCACCGATAAGCCCAAGTTGTATCTCAGCAGCTTTGAACCAAGGCTGGAGCTGGAGCAGTACTGGATGTGAGGAGTAGTGCCCTGAGATTGTGCAGGGCAGTGGAGCCCTGTTAGCCTGGCCCACGAAAGCATTCTTTCCTTCTAGGCCACAGGGCATGTGACAGAAGGGGCTGCCACAAAATTCTCTGAGATGCCCTTGAGGCCTTTTCCCCATTATCTTGGATATTAGCACTTGGGTTCTTTTTAGTTAATGCAAATCTCTGTAGCAAGTGGTAGCTCCACGGCCTACTTGAAATCCTCTCCTGAAAAAGCTTTTTCTTTGCCACATGACCAGGCTGCAAATTTTTCAAAATTGTAGGCTCTGCTTTTCTTTTAAATATAAGTTTCAATTTTAAGGCATTTCTTTGCTGTCACATCTGAGAATAGGTGTTAGAAGTAGTCAGGCCACATCTTGAATGCTTCGTTGCTTAAAATTTTCTTCTGTCAGATACCCAAAATCATCACATTCAAGTTCAAAGTTTTGTAGCAGGCAAGGTCTCACTAACACAGGCCTCCATTACAACGGTCTCAGCCTCCATTACAACTTAATGAGTAGCTAGGTTAAACATTAAAAGTAAACATTAAAAGTTGATTGAGCCAGCACCCTTATACAAGGCTGAAATGTAACAAAAAGAAGTTCACCAAGAGTTTGCCTAGATCTTTCCTAGGCCTTGAAGCATGACAACTTAATTAAGGAATTCTTAACAGGACTCTTTTAGGATTAAACAGGTTTTCTTGGGGATCTGAAGGAACTGCCCAGGCCTCCACAAACAAGTTTATTGGGGATCTAAAGGAACTCCCTAAACCTCCATGATTTAGCAGGAGACAAGACAAGGGTAATCACGCCAGTATCTGGACCCATTTAGGTTAAGTGAATTTACTGAAGCTCCAAAGAATGTCTTCAGGACTCAGATCTTAGTTATAGATGAGAAGAAGTTAAACACGTATGTCTTTAGATGAGTGAACACTTACACATGGACATATAGCTTAGAAGGTGTTAGGAATGCTTGTTCCCTAGTACCATAAAGAAATAGCACTTGAAGTATAGTTTGAAGTCAGGTAGTGTGATGCCTCCAGCTTTGTTCTTTTGACTTAGGATTGTCTTGGCAATGCGGGCTCTTTTTTGGTTCCATATGAACTTTAAAGCAGTTTTTTCCAATTCTGTGAAGAAACTCATTGGTAGCTTGATGGGAATGGCATTGAATCTATAAATTACCTTGGGCAGTATAGCCATTTTCACGATATTGATTCTTCCTATCCATGAGCATGGTATGTTCTTCCATTTGTTTGTGTCCTCTTTTATTTCACTGAGCAGTGGCTTGTAGTTCTCCTTGAAGAGGTCTTTTACATCCCTTGTAAGTTGGATTCCTAGGTATTTTATTCTCTTTGAAGCAATTATGAATGGAAGTTCATTCATGATTTGGTTCTCTGTTTGTCTGTTACTGGTGTATAAGAATGTTCAAGGCTACAGTAACCAAAACAGCATGGTACTGGCACCAAAACAGAGATATAGACCAATGGAACAGAACAGAGTCCTCAGAAATAATACCACACATCTACAGCCATCTGATCTTTGACAAACCTGATAAAAACAAGAAATGGGGAAAGGATTCCCTATTTAATAAATGGTGCTGGGAAAATTGGCTAGCCATAAGTAGAAAGCTGAAACTGGATCCTTTCCTTACTGCTTATATGGAAATTAATTCAAGATGGATTAGAGACTTAAATGTTAGACCTAATACCATAAAAACCCTAGAAGAAAACCTAGGTAATACCATTCAGGACATAGGCATGGGCAAGGACTTCATGTCTAAAACACCAAAAGCAATGGCAACAAAAGCCAAAATTGACAAATGGGATCTCATTAAACTAAAGAGCTTCTGCACAGCAAAAGAAACTACCATCAGAGTGAACAGGCAACCTACAGAATGGGAGAAAATTTTTGCAATCTACTCATCTGACAAAGGGCTAATATCCAGAACCTACAAAGAACTCAAACAAATTTACAAGAAAAAAACAAACAACCCCATCAAAAAGTGGGCAAAGGATATGAACAGACATTTCTCAAAAAAAGACATTCATATAGCCAACAGACACATGAAAAACTGCTCATCATCACTGGCCATCAGAGAAATGCAAATCAAAACCACAATGAGATACCATCTCACACCAGTTAGAATGGCATTCATTAAAAAGTCAGGAAACAACAGGTGCTGGAGAGGATGTGGAGAA
>NC_037680.1:5987301-6093251 GCF_003255815.1 Theropithecus gelada
CACATGATTATAACCCATCAGAGGCAGCTTGACTCCTGAGAAAATAAGTTTAAATAATTTCACTTGGGTTTTGGCCTTGTTAACTCTTTTCAGATGATTTTATCAAGAGTATTGTGGGCCAGGTGCAGTGGCTCATGCCTGTAATCCCAGCACTTTGGGAGGCCGAGATGGGTGGATTACTGGAGGTCAGGAGTTTGAAATCAGCCTGGCCAATATGGTGAAACCCCATCTCTACTAAAAATACAAAAATTAGCCGGGCGTGTGGCGCGCACTTGTAATCCCAGCTACTTGGGAGGCTGGGACAGGAGAATCGCTGGAACTCAGGAGGCAGAAGTTGCAGTGAACGGAGATTGCACCTGGGTGACAGAGTGAGACTCTGTCTCCAAAAAAAAAAAAAAAAGAAGTAAAAAAGTAAATATTGTCCACACCACCGCCTCCACTGTTTACCAATCATCAATTAAAGTCATGTTGACACTTTGCCTTATCTATTCATCCCCCTAGAGTGGGAGAGAAGAGTAAAATTTAAGCTTTGTTACATAAAGACTAGAATACTTTTAGCTGGAAGGCAATTCGAGTCCTAAAGGAAAAATGCTGAGTTGGATGAAGTAGCTTTTTACGTTATGATTATACTGCTGTTACAAACTTTACTGAGCTTTTATTACATGTCAGGCATCAACCTAGGCACATCATCTGCATCACCACCAGATTTTCCGAATTTTAAGTGTTATAATAACATATGCCTGTGTTCTAATTGAGAAGACTGACGTTTGCAAGACTTAGTAATTTGTCCAGGTCACATTAGTCAATGGTGAAGTCATAATTTGAACCCACAGCTGATTCCAAAGCCTGACTTACAAGAAATGTGCCATCTTCTCTCCATGATTAAAGACTCTCTCACTCTACCTCTACTTTTAAGCCCATCAGGTCTACAAAGACAAACTTTTGATGCAGAGCTTCTCAGCAGACAAATGAATTATGCATTGTGTCAAATACTTCATATCATTCCTTAAAAACCAAACTGTGGCAAGATCTATTAGGAGTGTGGAATCCAGACACTTACAAGTTACGTGATATTGGGAAAGTCACTGAACCTCTGTGACTCAATTTTCTCCTCTATAAAAATAGAAATAAGAATGGTACTTATCTCCCTGGGGAAAAATAAATTAACATAAGGAACGAGTTTAGACTTAGCATACAGAAAGATATTATCAAATAATCATACTAACAGTAACTACTAGTTTTATGGTACTATTAGTATTAGTATGCTATAAATACTATACCATTTTTAGTATTATCATTTGGTAACAGTGAAGAAAACCTAGAATTAGCATAGCCTACACGGGATACTTCAAAACCTTGAAAAACTTTAATACTACCAACAGATCCCACGCAAATAACTTTCCTTTGAAAGAATTAATTTTTAAGATAAGCCGGATCTTTAGAACAAGGATAATTTTTTTGCTATTATGTTTGTTTGTTTGTTTCACACACCGTGTAGCCATAGTAATGCTCAATAGCTTTTGCTTGAGGAGAACTAATTTAAAGTTTATATCAATAAGAGTCACGTCATGTGACTTCTGGGCCACCATACAAAACATCCTTTGCTATCACAGTCAGGCAAAGATGTGTAAAGTCTGGCGTTTCCTTGAAGGCCACCCCTCTTAGAAGGAGATTACTAACAGCTCCTCCCAGCTGAAGACAGTCTGCATTTAGAAACAACGTGTCATTGATATTTTTGCTTCATTCATTTTTTTTAGTCACGAGTATAGACAGAGCAGGCAAGTGATGATATAAAATGAGTAACTCAAGGGCATTCTATTCAAAGAGTGGTTTCACTCTTAGAAAAAACGGACAACTTTTACAGAGCAGTGCAGAGCATGGAGCAGGCTGGCACTGCTATCATGAGGTGATTCATGTAACACACAGAAATAAAATTGCATCTTAAATCATAAGATAACACACATTCCTGTTGCATGAGAAGAAACTAAATTATCTATTGAATTTATCTGTGGGGGAAAAATGTAACTTGTTATTAAAGGAAAAAAAAATAACAAAAATCCCATATAACCCAGTTGCAATTCAATGCTGGTTATCCACAAAGTAGAAAATATAAGACATGCGTGTTTGGGAAATTGGGATGATTATTGAAATCTGATATTTCAGGATGCTCTAAAACACACCATTTACTTCATGACGCAGAAGGTCAGATTAGATTAACGTATCTAAAATACTGTATTACCCAAAGAGACAGTATCATTAAAAATTATCTGGACACAATATAAGACAATTTCGTACAGTGTTAGGATTTGAGTCTGGAAGAGGCTGTGGTTTGGAGATTCAGTATTTACTAAAGAACTATGCATGACCATAAACAAAATGAAATATAATTTGAGGAGCCTATGCATTTAAAATGAAATAATCTTTTAGAGGAGTCACTGTGGAAGCTATAAACTTGTTTTAAAGAAGATTACATGAATTTATTTATTAAAAGAGCATACCTCAACTATTATTATTCCTACTGCAACATATTTGAATTGTTGATGCACACTGGCACAATCCTTTCCCAAATCAGCCACAATTCCTAGCCCATGGCTATAACTGCACCCTCTTCTCTCCTCTTAAAAGAGGGAGAGCAAAATGCAAGGCAGAAAAAGAGGTGGCATTACTAGATCATTGTTGATTTTTCTCTTTCTCTGGTAAGAACAGCAGCTCAACTTGCTTCTGAGAAGTACCCTTTCCTTGTTATCAACCCATGCAATTAACACTGAACTAACTCCTTCACTCTCTTCACAGCGTAGCTGGGTGAATAATTTGGCCATGGCCATGCAGTAGATCCCAATCACCTGAACACTGCCATGGTCTGAGATTGGTCCTTGAAAACTCAACCCCATGACTTAAGACAAGGAAAGTTTTCTGGAACTTTTAAAAGTGAGAGGTTTTCTTTCCACATGGAATGTTGAACTGCTACTACTTAAACCTGGAGTTGATGATTTCACCTTCCTTACCACTGAAATCTTGCCTGCAAATGAAGCCCCTCCAAGAGGTAAGCAGTCACATGTGGAGTGAGAAACAGACAGACTGGAAACACCCGAATCTTCATATTTGAGATTCTGAAGCCAGCTGTACCTGAAGCAGATCTTATACCTTGAAACTTCTATTTTAACCAACTATTATTTCCTCTTTTGTTGTCATTGTTGAATCTGGTATGAGTTTGATATACCCTTGAAACAGTGCTAATTGATAACGAGTCACACTAGATTCTGCAAGACTCACCATGGTTCAGAATTGCTCTTTTGGAGCTCAGTTGAGCACCTCCCTGGAAGTTACACTTATAATCACCTTGACAGATACATTAACAAAAAAGAAAACAGAAAAAAAAAACAAAAAACCTCACAGTTCTCTTTTATGTTTCTACAACCTTGAAAATAAAGAAAAAAAAAAAAGCAAACATTTCTTGAGTATATGCTAAATACCAAGTATTTTGCATATAATGTTTCAAGAAATCCTTACACAGCTCTGTGAATTCATTAAATGAATTAAGTATTACTATCCTCATTCTACCAATAAGGAACCATACACAAGTTAGATAAATTCACCAAGGTCACACAATGTTTAACTACGTGAGAGATGCAAACATGGGTCAATTTGTCTCCAAAAGGCTGGGCATCTTCCACTCTAGAATTGTGCTTCCTAGTTTAGCATTGACTCCCAGATTTGAATCATAAGAAGCCTCTGTGTCCAAAATCAAAAAGGAATTAGAGTACGGTCTTCCAAAGTGAGCATTTTGAAGTACACACCTTTTATTTATATGCATAAATTCTTCTGTGCTTTCTATAAATGGCAGCCGTAACTCACCCTCTGCAAGATGCTTGTAAGGTGATTTTATGTGAAAGCATTCAAGGTATTCATTCAATGATACTGTAATGTTGCACAAGACACAGTAGGCTCAAAGTGTAAACCTGAGGGATTGGGGAGAATTAAAGAACCCTGTTCTATAGATGCAATCAGAACTCATTTTAACGTGTCAAAATCATGTGTACATGCTCACAGATAGCTCTGCGACTTACAGATTAACTGTAAATTTTATGCATCTTGAGAAGAAATGCTTTCAATTCCTGTATTTTTTTTTTTTGAGGCAAGTAAATATTGAAATCTAGATGGGCAAACAGCCACTGGAGCAGAAGAATAATGCCTCTGGCAGGCGTGAGCTTTGGCCTATCAAACTGGCAAGTAGGCGATTAATAAACGTCAGCTGCATAAAAAAAATGTTATCAGCATGCCATGAGTGCAAATTTCATTTTTATGTCTCTTCAGAATTTTGTAGCAACAGTTTAAAGGCCGTACTATAATTCTTTTCCACCTAAACTTTAACCTGTTTACATATTTTTAAAAAGTAGCTACTTCTGGCCGGGCGCGGTGGCTCAAGCCTGTAATCCCAGCACTTTGGGAGGCCGAGGCGGGCGGATCACGAGGTCAGGAGATCGAGACCATCCTGGCTAACATGGTGAAACCCCGTCTCTACTAAAAATACAAAAAAAACTAGCCGGGCGTGGTGGCGGGCGCCTGTAGTCCCAGCTACTCGGAGGCTGAGGCAGGAGATTGGCCTGAACCTGGGAGGCGGAGCTTGCAGTGAGCCGAGATCGCGCCACTGCACTCCAGCCTGGGTGACACAGCGCGAGACTCCGTCTCAAAAAAAAAAAAAAAAAAAAAAAAAAGTAGCTACTTCTTAATTCTGCAGATTAGCAAGAAGTCTTCTCTCAGAAGAGTAATATCATACTTCTCTCAGAAGTATGATGATAATAATAATAATAATAACAACTCTTAATTTCACCAAATAATAGTAGTTTTTGTTTTGAAATCAAATTTTCTTGATATATTTTGGATGCAGCTGGAAACCATCATTCTCAGAAAACTATGGCAAGAACAGAAAACCAAACACCGCATGTTCTCACTCATAGGTGGGAACTGAACAATGAGATCACCTGGACTCGGGAAGGGGAACATCACACACCGGGGCCTATCATGGGGAGGGGGGAGGGGGGAGGGATTGCATTGGGAGTTATACCTGATGTAAATGACGAGTTGATGGGTGCTGACGAGTTGATGGGTGCAGCACACCAACATGGCACAAGTATACACATGTAACAAACCTGCACATTATGCACATGTACCCTAGAACTTAAAGTATAATAAAATAAAAAAATTAAAAAAAAAAAAAGAAGGGGACATCAGGACCAGAAAAAAATAAATTAAACACGGCCGGGCGCAGTGGCTCAAGCCTGTAATCCCAGCACTTTGGGAGGCCGAGACGGGTGGATCACGAGGTCAGGAGATCGAGACCATTCTGGCTAACACGGTGAACCCCGTCTCTCCTAAAAAATACAAAAAACTAGACGGGCAAGGTGGCGGGCGCCTGTAGTCCCAGCTACTCGGGAGGCTGAGGCAGGAGAATGGCCTAAACCCGGGAGGCGGAGCTTGCAGTGAGCCGAGATCGCACCACTCACTCCAACCTGGGCTACAGAGCAAGACTCCGTCTCAAATAAATAAATAAATAAATAAATAAATAAATAAACACAAAAAAGGAGAGTTTCTTTTAGAAGTTTCAAGTTTTTTCGATTCCTAAGTCTGCCTGGCTGTCTATGCTCTTGTGACAGGGCCAAGTTAAACAGAGACTTAGAAATAACAGTGATAGAGCACGCTATGTTTAAATCTGAGGCATATACATCTATACTTTCAAATGAAATAAGTACATTTCCAGAAACATTCTCTCTTCCAAATGGGTTACTTCCCTAAATATATGCTCTCTCTCTTTTAATGTTATTTTTCTTAAATTCACTGATGCAATCGGCCAGAACAAGGAATTCTCACTTGAAAGTTAAGAAATGTCAGTAAACCACAGAATAAAGTTTGCAATATCCCATAACTTGACAGATATGAGCATCAACATTCTTAGAGAACCAACAGTGAAGTTTTAATGTAGACAATTATATCGGCTATTTTTTATGGGCCAGTATCTACATCATGGGGACCTTCAGGAAACAAACAAACAAAAAACTGCTTTATTTATAACAGTATCTGTAGCACCGTGGCTGGTATAGAGTATGTACTAAACCACTGTCCTCTTTAATAAGGAATTGGTCCTTTCTTGGACAAAAAGAAAATGAACAAACTCGCTTTTGCTTTGCAATGAAATGCTATTGGTGGTACTGAAGAAAACTGAGACACTAGATTTACTACATACTTTTTTTTTCGTATCTATCTACCATGAAAAATGCTTTCGAGTGTTTGATTTACAGTTGGAAATGTCCTCCAAAGCAATCTTTTCTAAAATTGTGAAGTTCAGTTGCATTCATCATTAATTCCATGTAGCCATCTTAATATCATCCCTTCCTGTTTTCTCCATCCCTACTCTACTCTATTTCTGATGCATGGGGTTTGGTTTCCTTGTTCCAGAGTTCCCCCAGGATTAGTGTCCTTTCTAGATAATAAGCCTGGATGTTCATATTGTCTCCCTTTACCTTCTGCTAGGTAACTTTCATAGACCAGAGTGTTGAGGTTAAGTGTTGGTCCAAATCCTTCCATCTGTTCAACAGCTGTTCAAATGGGAAGGCAGCCCAGTAGGCAGATGTCTCCCATCCTTAGAACAATGAGGTCATTTTATTGGGTATTTGATATGGTTTGTATCTGTGTCCTCACTCAGATCTCATGTTGAATTGTAATCCTTAATGTTAGAAGTAGGACATGGTGGGTGGTGATTGGCTCATGAGGGAAGATTTCTGATGAATAGTTTACTACCATCCTCTTGTTGATGTCCTTGTGATGGTTGGTGAGTGAGTTGTTGAGATATAATTGTTTAAAATTGTGTGGCACCTTCCTCCTCTCTCTTCTTCCTGCTCTGACCATGTGACATGCCTGCTCCTCCTTTGTCTTCTGCCATGACTTTAAAATTCTTGAGGTTTCTCAGAAGCTGAGCAGATGCCAGCATCGTGCTTCTTATATGGCTTATAGAACCATAAGTCAATTAAACATTTTTTCTTTATAAATTACCCAGTCTCGAGTATTTATGGCAATGCCAAAATGGACTAATGCAGTATTCCTCCTCAATCTTAACAGTTCTTTTCTACCTGATAATTATGAAGCACCAGAAATAAAATAACAAGTTGTCTATAGTACCTTGCTTTAAAGTTTCAATTCACCAGTCTTATTGTTGGCTTAGCTAAAAGAGTGAAGGGTCATATGAATGCTATACACAGTGGTAAGATTTAATGAGGATTTTTTTTTTTTTCATTTTTAACAAGAGGATATTATTGGAACTTCCATTACACAGAGCAGGGGGCCATGAAAAAGGTCTGGGCTTTGTGGTCAGTAAGCCCAAATTTTCCTTCTTTCCTAGGGTGTTTTAATTTGGTTAATGATATTAATAGTTACAACATTTCTGCTAAGACTTCAACCAGACGACTGATCTCATTCAGATATGGAGCTCAAATTTATATTTCTTCACTGTTCAGAAAAAAAAAGGTGAGAAATTAAAATTGTCCTAAGTTGGTAGCACCCCCTGGCACCTGGCAGAAGTTAAAAAAAAATCTTATTTTGAGGAAAGTGTCTCAATTTTTGATCCTTAGAGTTGTCACAAATTAATTGCAATCAGTATGAACAAACACACATGCGCACATGCGCGCGCACGCACACACACACACACACACACACACAGCATAAGGAAACAAGCTACCACAGGAAAAAATCTAGAAAACAGCTAGTAACAGACTGGGACCCCCACAGACTTCAGATGTTGGAATTATCAGAGACAGAATGTCCAATAACTATTAATGAAATGCCTAAATACATAAAAAGATGGAAACGAACAAAAGAATGGAGACAACAAATTATCTTTTTTAACAGTCATGCTTCAAAAAGAGTAAAATATTATTTTTAGAAATGAAAGATAAAATCAATGAGAAATGATTCATTGAACGGGATTAGGCATAAATAAGGAGAGGACTAGTGAATGTGATGATAAAGCCAAATGAATTGCCCAGAATGCAAGATGTTATATCAAAGAATGAAAACTATAAGAAGAGTGTAAGAAATATGATGATAGAATTAGCAAGTCTAAGTTCATATAATTTAGATATAAAAGAATTGAGTAGATAGAATAGGAGGAAGTAAGATTTGATATTTTGAGAATTTTTAAGAACTGATGAATGGATACGTATGAATAATAAATATGAATTGGATGCATAGATACATATAACATAATGAACAGGAAACATAAAAATATCACGCAAGATACTTTAAAAAGAAATCTACAAGCAGACACCTGATGACAAAATGGCAAAACATCAAAGAAAAAGGGATGATTTTAAATCAACTTGTAGGTGGTAGGCACGGAGGTGGTCAGAGTACCTACAAAAGCAGGACAGATGGACAGCTGACTTCTTGGTATTAACCAGGGGAGCCAGGAAACAAGAGGACACTGATGTGCCAGTGAATCTCTGAAACTGGCTCTTCAGTAGGAAGAGGTAGGGAAAGTCCTGGCTTTTAGCATTTCTGATATCCACAGTGTAAACCCTCCTACTACAGCTGATTTCAAGCTGGCATCCTGCCACCATTGAAGGATGCAGAGTTGGGGAGAGACGTGTATACCTGACTTTTACAGGTATATGGGCTCCATAACACTTCCATCTTATAGGTACACTGGCTCCATAACACCTCTGACTAATTTCTCTACATCTGAGAGAAAATATTCTTCAATATTGAATTGAAGATCTGGCAAAATCATCTTCCAAGATTAAAGGTAAAATACAAACCTTTTGTTCAGGAAAAAAAAAATACATATATATAATGAAGGAAACCATAAACAGAAAAGAATTCAAAAGAATTTAGTTCAAAAGAAGAAAATAAAGTCTGGCAGAAAATAGAAAAGTCTGAGATAAAGGAAGAAATGAGGAATATATAAACTAGTGTCTATATTAATATATCAAAAATAAGCAGTATCTAAAAACATAAAAATGAGTATTATTAGGAGGGGGAATGGAATCAGAAATAAATGAAACTCAATCTGGGATCAGTGTTGATTGGTTCTTCCAACTGCTATTTGGGGAACTAAAATGGACATTTTTTTGACCCTACCACAGCTAGGTTTCTGGATCAACATCACATCTGGAAATTATAAACCCTTTATGAAGCTTGAGGGCTGTAGCAGGAATCATTTTTCTGCCTTTTCAGCTCTATCTACCGGCAAGCAAAAGCAGGGGCGCGTGCTGCCTTCTTCACAACCATTTTTCAGAGACCTCCTCCTTCTACTTGTGAATTTGCATACAGTCTGGGGCACGGGGAAGTCCTTCCAAAAGAGCCCACAAAGAACTCACACTGTAAGTATACACTTTTGTAAGCAACTAACTTACTGTTTTAAATGTATTTCTGCTTACAATGCCTTGAGTTATTAATGTTTTCTGTACTGTGCTGTGATAGAGAGAGAGAGAGTCAGGAAGAATATGATGGAATCACAGGAAAAGTTGGATATATAGGAAATAGGGTAGCAGAAACAAGTTCAATTGTACAAGTAGCTCCATAATGTAAAAGGACCTACATTTGCCATTACAAAAAAAAATGGATGGGCAGATTGGGTATAAAAATAAAATCTAGCGGTATGTTCTTCACAAGATCACCTACAAAGCTGAAAGAAAAGGAAAAATTGAAAGAAAAAGAGTGAGAAAAGAGGCCAGGCAAATACTAAGTTAAGTGAGACTGTAATAGGAATATTAATAATGGGCAAAATAAATTTAAGCACTGAAAGACATTACTAAAGTTTAAAAAGATCACTTAAGTGTGACGAAATGTTCACTTCATCAGGTAGATTAAAAATTTCCATCTTGCATGCATGTAATGAATACTCTCATCATATATAAAGTGAAAATTGACAGAACTTCCAGTAGAAAAAGAGAAGATTCACTATTATAGTAGGAAATTACAATGCCTTTAAAATTTTTGATGAACTGTTGAGTTGTTCAAATCCTTAATTTATGCACTTATACATTTAAGTTAAAATTAAGTAAAACTTAAAAATATATTTTAAAATTAAGTACACATTTAAGTATTCTGCTAAATTACTTTAGTATTTTACCTCTTGCAAATTTTTATAAAATAGATAGAAATGCAGTGCCTATTTCTGCCACAGATACATCTTGGCATTTTCTGAACAAGAAATCTTGGTTTCAGATCTCAGATATTATGGGAGCAAAAGGCTGCAGACTTGAATCCTTAAACACCCTAATGAAAATTATGTATTCATTTATTTTAATAAAGCCCACTGGAAAGGTATGAACTAGAACAACATACCTGTGACTTTGCCCAGGGTGAGTGACCTTATAACCTTGAACTCTACTTCTGGAGAGAAGTTATAACTGAGTCGAAGTTGATGGTCCATCTGCAGGAAAACAGAAAACAAAGGCACATCAGCACAGGTCTGCAAGTAAGAAGCATAAAACGATCCCATCTGGAAATAGCTTGAAACAACGCACACAGAGAGCAGATCCCCCTCTGAGATTTCCTCTCCAGAGAGATTAGACAGGTCTCGTTAATTCTCCCACAATGCACATAAAATACCCCTTGCTTTCTTCTTTGTGAAATAAGGATTTTCACACAAGTCTTCTCCCTGGGAAACTGTATATAGCGTTTTACAGGTATTTATCTCCCCATGGAGATTTTCTCACCAAATTCTTTGCTGCAAACAAGCAAACAAATGAAACCTGCTCAGGAACTTGCTGTGCAAGATTAACATTCATAGGAGGCAGGAACTCATTTTCCATTTCTCCCCCTTTCTCTCAGTTTGTCCTTAGGGCCACCACTGCCTCCATTGTTCCATAATTCTAACCTGGTCTCATTTAGGTGTGGGCAGAGAGCTTTTCCTGGGCAAGGATTGCAGTTCGACAAAACATGTGGCCCTGGGGAGGAGAGGGTAGCTGAACAGTTAGTTGCAACCAACATAGACGGTTGATAATCCCATCTTGCAGGGGTGAGCAAAAGCCACCACCGGGACTTTAATAGGACTTTATTTCTATGACCATCCTTTAGAGATCCCTCCTTACTTCACCCATTGCTAATTCCAGCTCCATCTGTTTGGTCCCCTCCCCATTCCTAGGAGACCTCCCCATTCATTCTCACTTTTTCAGGCTAGCCATATCCTACTGGTTTCTTCCAGGCTCTACTCTGACTATGCATATGGTGCTATTCCTGGAAAGGATCCTCATTATTTTTCAGTTCACCTGTAAGAAGAGGAGACTAAGATCCCATTGGCCATGTGCCTAACTTTGCACAGCTTGGGTGCAACCCACCGGAGATTCATACATAGTCCTCCCATCTTCCTTGCCATGACTTTCCTTTGGCATGGCTGCTCAGAATGACCCTCCTCTGTTCTCAGGCAACTTACATTCTAGAGGAGAGAGCTAGGACAGAAAGTTTGATAAGTAAATACATTGTATTGGAACTTAAGTGCTGAGAGAAAAAAATAATGTAGGCAAGGATAAGAGGGAGTGTAGGGTTGAAGTCAAGGAAATAGATTGTTCTATTAAATAAGCTGATCAGACACGGCCTCAGTGAGAATGACCTCTTGAATCATTTGAGTCCAGAAGGAAGTACAAGAACTGGACATGTATATACATAAAGAATAGCATTCTAGGCAAAGCAGTGAGTCCAAGGGCTCTGCAAATAGCGAGGAGGCCAGAGTGGCACAGCTAACGTTCCAGAGGGCATATAATTAGATGAGGTTAGTGAAGCAACCAGAAAGGGAGCAGGGGTGTCAGATCATGGAGATCCTTATAAGCCACTGGAAGACCTTTGACTTTTTCTGTGTAAGAGAAAGGAAACCATTGACAGGGTTTGGACAGAAGAATGCCAGAGTCTGACTATTCCTTCACCAGGATCACTCTGACTGCTGTGTTGAGGATAGACAGCTGGGGAACCTAAAGAGGAGCAGGGAGATGTCAATCAAAAGGCAACTGTAAACAGTGATAATCCAAGCAAAGGACAAGGGTGGCTTGCGGAAAGGTAGCTGCTATTGATCCACAAGATGCGGCATGTAAGAGAAAGAGAGATGAAAGGAGAACACCACAATTTTGAGATTGTGTACTTGAAAAATGAAGCTGCCACTAACTGGGATATGCTTTTGGGGATGAGGTCATTGTTTCAGGGGAGCTTCCTAATAAGTCAATTTTAACTATTTACTTAAATATTCCGATGCCTAACAGACATTCCTATAGATATGCCCAGTAGGTTGTTGGTATAAGGTCTGGAATCCAGGGACAGGATTAGTGTTAGATACACATTCAGGACTGATTAATTGGCATGTACATGAAATTTAAAGATGTGAGATTGAATGAGATGAGTATGGAGTGAGTGTAGATCAAAAGCAGAAGTTGGAGTCCTTGGGTGTTCTGATGGGTAGAGTTTTGAGAGATGATGGGAAACCAACAAAAGAGACAAGAGGGAGCAACTAACACAGGCAAAAGGGTCAACAGGTGAGAGTTGTATCCTGCAAGCAATAAAGACTCAGGTCAATTGCAAGAACAGGAAGGAATCCTGACGTCAGTTGCCAGTGAGAGGAGAAGGAAAGATAACACTGAGACATGACCACCAGATTTTGCAAGGTAAGCACACTGATGCCTTAAGAAGTACAATTTTGCTGAAGCACAGAGACAAAACCTTTTCAGTGTGGGTATAAGAAAAAGGTAGGGAAAATTTGAAGAACAAACATATAAACAACATTTCCAAAAATATGGGCAAGAAAATGACAAAGAGAATGGAACACTGTAAGAAGTCAGATAAGAGAAAGGTTTCCTCTCTTTATCCAGAGATATGCTGGCTTGTTTGCTTGTTTAGCTATTGTCATTGTATACTAGTTCTTAATGCATGTAATAATTATTTGTTTTATGCTTTGGGGAGTCATTCAGTAGAGCTGGAACAAATGATGAAACAGAGGGAGGAAGGAGAATTCTGGAGTGATTTTCTTCAGTAGGATATCAGATCTGGCCCACAGGTAGTCAGGTCAGGCCTTAGCTAGAACCATGAACTATTCCGGAGGGAGAGAGAGTGCAAACACAGATGTGGTAGGTATGTAACGTGCTCTTGAGAATGTGCGGATATTCTCTTCTGAATGTTACATTTTTACAAGAAATAAGAAAGCAAAGTCATCTGCTGAGAGTTAAGACAAACTGGCAATTGTTAGCAGTATAAGTAAAGAGGAGAGAGTGTAAAATGGTCAACCAGGAGAACAGGAGAATAGACAGACTGAAAAACATGGAGTGATTGCTGGGCAGATGCAAGGGCTTGCTGAGGGTCATGATTCTAAAGGGGATGATCTGGGCTCTGTCTATTCTCTGTTGAGCTCTGCCATCATCTGCTGCTGGCCCTTTATATGGAGCTCACTGAGATCTCATGGGGTGCCTCCCACACAACATGCTTTCAGACAGCTTTAGCCTGCGCTCACACGGACCCTCTTCCTGAGCACTCTCCTCCATGTGGCCAACTCTACTCATCTTCAAGACTCAGCTTACTCCTAACTTGCTCCAGGGAGTAAGTACTGATACCCAGGTGAGATCAGCGCCCTCTTCAGTATCACCTGTGCATTCTTCCTCCACAACCCTTCCCACAGCCTGTGATGATTTCCTCTTTGCCCATGCATCTTCCTCACTGTAATGCAGCCCAGGGGTTGGCAAACCTGAGCAGACATTAGTATCACCTGCTGCTTTCCCCTCTTCCATAGCCTCCAATTTAGTAGATCTGGTGTGGAACCCAAGAATCTGCATTTCTGTTTGTTTGCTTGTTTGTTTGTTTGTTTTTTGAGATGGATTCACTCTCTCTCCCAGGCTGGAGTGCAGTGGCGGGATCTCTGCTCACTGCAACCTCCACCTCCGGGTTCAAGCGATTCTCCTACCTCAGCCTCCCCAGTAGCTGGGATTACAGGTGTGTGCCACCACACCCGGCTAATTTTTGTATTTTTAGTAGAGACGGGGTTTTGCCATGTTGGCCAGGTTGGTCTCGAACTCCTGACCTTGTGATCCACCTGCCTCAGCCTCCCAAAGTGCTGGGATTACAGGCGTGAGACACCACACTTGGCCCAAGAATCTGCATTTCTAACAGGGTCCCAAGTGATACTGATACTTGTGGGACATGGGAAGCACATCTTGAGAACCACTATCCTAGTTCTTCCAAGTCTGGTGGCAGGTGTGATTTGTAACTATGTTTCCAGCACTAGGCACTACACTGGTATCGGGTAGAAGCTTAGAAAAGTTTGATAGAGTAGCCAAGGCACAGTGGCTGATACAGGAGAAAGTAACGAAGGTACCTGAATGGTAAGCTCTCTTCCCTCTCGGTTAATCTTCAAGTGGTGCATCCTTCTGTTAGCAAAGTTATCTGCATCAATGGTGAATACATGGGTTTCTTCCTTGTTTAGGTGATAGCGAACCTGTAAGCTTCCTTGAAAGAAAAAATATTAGAAATTAGAATTTAAAGCAGCACCTATAAAATGCAAAGACATGATCAGATTGTCTTTTAATTGATTATCAGGGCCCCAGGTCTTAATCCTTCCATTATTCAATTTTTAAAAATATATTATGTATGTTTATCAGGGTCCCCACAGAAAATTCTGAGGAGAGCTGCAAAATTAACGAGAGAGACAGAGAGAGAGAGAGAGAGAGAGAGAAAGAGAGAGTGTGTGGTGTTATCGCAAACCAAAATGACAGTTTAGAAAATAAAACATCTATTTGGTAATTGGATCATGAAACTTTAATAAGGTAGAGTTAAGATCTTTTCTACTTTCTCTTCAATTCCTACCACTTCCTATAACTCTCTTTCTTCCTAATTGCTGTCTCCCTTTTATATCTAAGGACTGGAAAGAGAATCAGTCCTGTTATCACCCATTGATGTATAACGTTCATGATGGGAGTGTGGCCAGGTTAGGGCACCCTGCCTCACTTTAACCCTTTAGGGTCCTTTAACCCTCTTAACCCTTTACAGCCCATTAGAACGTTCAAATTTTATTAGGATTGTGTTTTTCAAACAGCTGTTAGCTATTCCTTGTTGGTTAGGAAATCCATTTACTGGGTCTCAATCAGCATTTCTTACAAAAAGAAGCAGAATTTAGCTATATGAGACTCCCAGGAGACATATTAAAAATGAAGTGTATCATTTGTGTGTGTGTGTGTGTGTGTGTGTGTGTGTGTGTGTGTGTTTGAGAGAGAGAGAGAGAGAGAGAGAGAGAGAATATTAGCTCACAAAGCAACACGGCCACTTGGGAGAGATTTGTTAAGGGACACAAAATTACAGCTAGATGGGAGGAATAAGTTCTAGTGTTCTATGGCACTGTAGGATGACTAGAGTTAACAAAAGTATATTGTATATTGTTTCAGATAGCTAGAAGGGGAATATTAAATGTTCCCAAAACAAACGATAAATGTGTGAGATGATGGATGTGCTAACTACCCTCATCTGATCACTATATGTATATATACACACACATTGCTATGTACCATATAAATATATACAAGTATTATATTATATGTCAATTAAAAATAAACTTCAAAAAATGTTTGAACGACACTCTATATTTAAAAATTGCCATAGGGGCAATACGTTGTTGAGCGGCTACTTTATCTCAGATACTGCGCACTTTTTCTCATTTGATCCTTTCCCCAGCGTCACTGGCTGTGAGAGTTGAGCCAAGTGGCCAAACTACACGCTGCTTGCTGTCCTTTTCTGTCTGTAGGCGTCATCTAGTTGGAAGTCACTGGAGTCCCACACACCAAATGGCAGGAGCTCTTCCCTTGGACATATATGGGAACAGAAAATAATTGGAACTGAGGAGCAATGTCATAAGCTGATGGCCACTGGGGAGAAAGGAATGTCTGCAAAAATTTGAGCTGAGAACAGCTGAAGTAACTCTTTCTCATCCCCTCAAAGTTTCTCATATCCACCCCCCCGCAAAAAAAAGAAAAAAAAAAAACCTCCCTGAACGTCCTCAGCTTTCCCATCTTTCCCAGGCTGCCAATCCCAGTAAGGCAGGAGGGTTGTGAGTAACCACCATGTCCCTGACTGATCCCCAGTCCTCACCCAAGTATTTGAATACTTTTGTGGGAAGAGGGCAGGGACTGTTTCAAACATAAGTTGCTACACATAGAATTTCAGAATACATGCATGTGATACAAATGCTTGTAAAATAACATAGGGAAGAATAGAAAAAATGTAGTTTGGGGCTATGAGGTCATTGCCTAACACAGTGGGCCAGAAGGAGAAGCTCTCTATACCTGATGCTGGTTTTCCTGGTTCATTCTCTCTCTGTGATTCTGACCATTGCAGATTTCCGGATATTATTATTTTTGTTATTTTACTACTTAGAAAGTAATGGCTGCTCCTAACAGCAACATATTTTGTGCAGACAGGAGCTGTTGGGGTCGGGTCACTGTGCAGATCATGGGCAAGTTACCCCTCCTGCCTATGGCAGGGAAAGGGCCATCTCATGCACTAGTGGGCTGCTGGGCAGCGTGCTCTTCCACACTTTTCTAATTCTAAGAATCTGTGTGTCTTAACATTTAATTTGACCTCATAGAACAAACCAGTGTGCAATAATTATGTGCCAGGCATAATGATCAACCCCACATTCCTTAAGGCTGTCGAACTCTCTTAACATCTCACTGTTCTGGTAATTCATATTCACACACACACACACACATTCTTTACATATTTTTCCATTTTTGATAACACTCTCATTTTATACATGTTTACTGGCATCCCTCTTGACACCATTCCTCTTAGGGACTAGTAATCTCAGCAGTGATCCTATCTACTAAAGTGTTCTGAAGCTTCCCCCAATAGCCAAGTTTGTGCTAAAACAAACAAATGAAAAACAAACAAAATACCTCAACTAGTTCTTCCAAAGTCTTACAAATACTTCTCTCGCCTTCTTAGGAGTTTTGATGCAATCAATGCCTCTTAAAGTATCCCTCCATCCGCTAATGTGATGTTCTGAAACCTCCCACTAACTAATTTTCACGTGACTCTTGGGGAACTCACTCCGTGACTTTTCAAAGTAAGTTTGACGCCGTGAAAGGCTAATTCCCGGAAGGGGTGGGGGTCAGAGCTGGGGGCTCATTATCACCTCCCTGAGCGTCTTCTTCAGTGGCTTGGTTAGGGAGCTATGAGGCATTTCTACCCCTCCAGTTGTGCACTCCAGTGGTTCAGATCACCATCAGCTTCTTGCCTGGCATTGCCATGTCTGCTTGTCTCTGGAGAATCCTGGGCCCAGAGTTATTCTCGCTGTCCTCAGGCCTTCCTCTACCCCCTCTGCTTGCTTCATCTGTGAGCTTCCATTTCCTCCCTGGAGTTTTCTGTCCCCATCCCCTTTCATTAGGTTGACAGCAATGATAGACATTGAAAGTTTATAATTCCACAGACAGTGAATGGACAGAGGGAAGGTGCTGTCCCTCAGTCTAATAAAGCAAAGAATGAATTGAATGTTCTGGCCATGAGTGTGATGCAATTTCTCTGACACACTGTAATGCATTTATTTTCCATTTGGTATCATTTTCTTGTTGTTTATATATTAACATTGCTACACTGTAAAGGACACACATCATTTTTTGTGCATATAAACAGAGATAAGATGTTCACAACGTGGAAATTAACAATAAAACAGATTTGAGCCTTAGCTTAAAATAAAACTTAGTCTAAAGATAAAACTGGACTGGGTGCAGAGGCTCACGCCTGTAATCCCAGCACTTTGGGAGGCCGAGGTGGGCAGATCACCTGAGGTCAGGAGTTCGAGACCAGCCTGGCCAACATGGTGAAACCCCATCTCTACAGAAAATACAAAAATTAGTTGGGCATGGTGGCACATGCCTGTAATCCCAGCTACTTGGGAGACTGAGGCAGGAGAATCGCTTGAACCTGGGAGGTAGAGGTTGCAGTGAGTGGAGATTGTGCCACTGCCCTACAGCCTGGGTGAAAGAGCAAGATTCTGTCTCAAAAACTAATAATAATAAAATAAAATAAATAAAAATAAAACTAATTTGAGCTTTAGTTGCTTCCGGAATAAACATATGTGTAAAGAAATAAACTTTTGTCACTAGCAAGTACCCTATAAAAGTTTTAAAGGTCCTATCAATGTTGGAGCACTCAAGTTAGATCTAGCTGCTGCTTCTGCTGCTGCTGCTGCTGCTGCTGCTGCTGCTGCTTCTTCTTCTTCTTCTTCTTCTTCTTCTTCTTCTTCTTCTTCTTCTTCTTCTTCTTCTTCTTCTTCTTCTCCTCCTCCTCCTCCCCCTCCCTCGTATTCAGGCAAAATCATCATCATTTTTATATTTATTTATTTTTGAGATGGAATCTTGCTCTGTCACCCTGGCTGGAGTGCAGTGGTGCAATCTTGGCTCACTGCAACCTCCGTCTCCTGGGTTCAAGTGATTCTCCTGCCTCAGCTTCTCAAGTAGCTGGGATTACAGGCTTGCACCACTACACCCAGCTATCTTTTTTTTTTTTTTTTTTTTTTTTTGTATTTTTAGTAGAGATGGGGTTTCATCATCTTGGTGAGGCTGGTCTTGAACTCTTGACCTCAGATGATCTGCCCCTCTCAGCCTCCCAAAGTGCTGTGATTACAGACATGAGCCACCATGCCTGGTCAGCATCATTATTTTTAGAAATAAACAACAGATATCATAAATGTTGTTTTTCTTAGAAATTGAAAAATCTATATTTTAACAAGTACTTAAACACATGATAAAGAATCCTCTTAAAAAAGCCGACGGTTTATCAAACCCTGATAAGATCCCTTTTCACTTACTAGACATCGTTACACTCCTTGGCTTAGCACAGGTATTCCATCATGGTTGAGCACCTACTCAACACTCCACTTTCATCTGGAATGCTTTTTCTCTTTAATTTTCTTCATTTTACTGGTGAAAAAACAGAGCTGCTGGGAACTAAATAACTTTTCCTGTTCTCAGTAAATGAGGAGGTCAGATTTAAAAACTAAATCCAGCTGGTTCCAAAGATTATGAGTTTCCCAAGGGCCACAACAGCCCATGGTGATCACCCTTGCCCAGAATGCCCTTCTCATTAGGTCAATTCTCTCATCCTTCAGAATTCATCATAAGTTTCCCTCTCCTAAGAAGCCCTCCCTGGCCTCTGTAAGCTGCCCATAACTGATCCAATAGGCCCTACCATCTTTATTCTAACATGTACTGTGTTGGGTTGTCTAACATGTACTGTGAGTTACCTGCCTAACTCACACAAATCAATAAACTCCTCGGGAGCCAGGACATATCTCATTCGTTCTTGGGTTCCCAGTGCCTGGCCCATGGTGAGTACCCAGTAAATTTAGAAAGAAGGGAAAAGAAAGAAAGAAACAACAGAAGAAAGGGAGAAAGAAAGGAGAGAAGGAAGGAAGGAATGGAGAGAGGGAAGGGGAAATAATTGAATAATTTGGTGAGACTTAGAAATTTTTAATATCTAAAAAATAATTTGTCTGGAACAGTACAACTCTCAGTAGTACTTATTTTCATTAAGTCCAGAGACACTTGTTCTTAGACACTGTCTCACCTAGAGTGTGTTATCCTTGAGTTGGGTGTATATGTGTGTGTGTGTGTGTGTGTGTGTGTGTGTATGTGTGTTTTTTAATGAAGTCTCACTCTTGTTGCCCAGGCTGGAGTGCAGTGGTGCGATCTCAGCTCACTGCAACCTCTGCCTCCCAGGTTCAAGCAATTCTCCTGCCTCAGCCTCCTGATTACAGGCGCTTGCCACCATGCCCATATAACTATTCATTTTTTTTTTTTTTTTTGTATTTTTAGTAGAGACAGGTTTTCACTATTTTGGTCAGGTTGGCCTTGAAATCCTGACCTCCAGTGATCCACCCACCTTGGCCTCCCAAAGTGCTGGGATTACAGGCATGAGCCACCATGCCTCGTCCAAGTTGGGTGTATATGTACCTGGAAAATCCCAAGGGCGGCATGCCAAATGAATTTGCTAGAACCTGGTGGTCCTGTTGGAGTTGAGCAGTCTCTGCATTGGTTTAGCCTCCTTCCCACCTGCATCTGAGGCTGTAACATCTCAGAAAATGTACTCAGGTTTGGGATCCCACCAACTGCCTGGAACCTACTGACCGTTGCCTGTGTTTAGGGTTCCATCTCTTTTCCATGTATGTGAGATTGCCTTATATGCTGAGTCCAGTAGTTTTCAAATTTGTTTCCAATTGGAACACTTTATTCAAATGATGTGGACAGTGAAGGCTAGTACAGAAAAGAAAAAAATGTAGAGCTGCACGAGTTGAAGTGGGAGGGGTGCTTAGGGGGAGCCTCACTGTCTCTCCCCCATCATCCCATCTCCACCCCACAACTTCGTTTGGCCTACATAATGCCTTGGTCTCCAAGGAGTACAATGGAAACCATTTGCCCCTTCGGAGAGAGCCCAGCCTACTGGAATTTGGTCACAGATCTCCAGGGCAGCTTTTTGTATCACTCATGTGAGTCCCATGAGCCACAGCCCAGAAACCACTGCCTCCCTGCAGGTCTGACCCCTAGGACCTCATGCTCTAAGTATTCAGAGGTCAGATCTGACAAGCTTGCCTTGGATATTTGGCCAGGCTTTAAGTTGATCAATGTTAGACTCTGTATACATCTAAGTAGACATAACTGGCTTCAAGAAAGAACCTCGCATGGAAGAGATACTACACTCCTCCTGAAGTAGGGTATGTTGGACCTATTTCAAAGCAGCTCTAATACTCAGCCAAGGATCACCCAGTACTTTGTGACAAGACATTTTATTATTATTTATATCCTACTTGAAAGTCAGCAACACATGATGGGGGGATGATGGACTAGAACTCAGGGTCTAAAAGTCCAAATAAAATGCTCAGCATCACTAATGATCAGGGAAATGCAAGTCAAAACCACACTACTGTATTACCTTACTCCTGCAAGAATGGCCATAATCAAAAAATCAAAAAATAATAGGTGATGACATGTATGCAGTGAAAAGGGAAAACTTCTACACTGCTGGTAGGAATGTAAACTAGTACAACAATTATAGAAAACTGTGTGTAGATTCCTTAAAGAATTAAAAGTAGAACTACCATTTGACCTAGCAATCCTACTTCTTGGTATCTACAGAGGAAAATAAGTCATTAAACAAGAAAGATACTTGCACACGTATGTTTATAGCAGTGCAATTTGCAATTGCAAAAATATGGAACCAGCCCAAATACCCATCAATCAACTAGTAGACTAAGAAATTGTGGTGTGCGTGTGCATATAGATATATATTATTTATCAACTAGTAGATAAATTGTATATATACACATATGCCTGTATATATACACAAACACACACCCCACAATATCTTTATTTTATACACACACACACACACACACACACACACACACACAACATGGACTATTACTCAGACATAAGAAGGAACAAATAAATGGCATTTGCAGCAACATGGATGGAACTGGAGACTCTTATTCTAAGTGAAATAACTCAGGAATGGAAAACCAAACATTGTAAGTTCTCACTCTTAAGTGGAAGCTAAGCTTTGAGGATGCAAAGGCATGAGAATGATACAATGGACTTTGGGGACTCAGGGGTAAGGGTGAAAGAGGGGTGATGGACAAAAGACTATAAATTGGGTGCAGTGTATACTGCTTGGGTGATGGGTGCACCAAAATCTCAGAAATCACCATTAAATAACTTATTCATGTAACCAAATACCAACTATTCCCCAAAAACCTATGAAAAGAAACAATTTGAAAAATAAAATAAAATAAATTTAAAAAGTTCAAATATCTAATTCAGTATCTTGACCTGGGACTTAGGGTAAATACTCCCGTATATCGGTTGTACAAGAACATAATTTTCTGTTTTACCATTTCTCATCATTCTACTCTTCCTACTCTAATCTGTTTTCCACAAATATGAATATTATGACACATATTTGGCCATGTGACTCTAGTGCACCTAAAAAACCCCAGGGCAGCTGGGCACGGTGGCTCATGCCTGCAATCCCAGCACTTTGGGAGGCTGAGGTGGGCAGATCACTTGAGGTCAGGAGTTCAAGAACAGCCTGACCAACATGGCAAAACCCTGCCTCTACTGAAAATATAAAAATTAGCCAGGCATGGTGGCGTATGCCTGTAATCTCATCTACTTGGAAGGCTGAGACAGGATAATTGCTTAAACCTGGGAGGTGGAGGTTGCAGTGAGCCAAGATCATGCCATTACACTTCAGCTTGGGTGACAAGGGCAAAACTCTGTCTCAAAAAAAAAAAAAAAAAAAAAAATCCAAGGCTTTCTAATTCTATATGAGAAATTCCAACTTCTTACCATGACATTCAATGTCCTTTTCTTACCTTTCCGACTTTATTATGTATGTATTGTTCATATCTTAGTCACACACCTGAACACTCAGTATACCCCCAGATGCTTTTCCTTGCCTCTGCACATTGTTATGTTTTTGTTTTATTTTGTTTCTGTTTTCGCCTTAGCTGAAAACACCCACCTGTCTCCTAATACGTCTGGCAAGCTCCTCCTCATTATTTAAGACCCAGTCCATGGGACCCAGGTCCCCACCTGCCCCAAAGACTAATAACATCTTTCTTTTCACCTTATTGCCACTCTGGTCACGTTGAATACAAATCTCAATTTATCAAGACTCTTTTGTCTTTCTCATCCTCTTGAATCTAAGCTCCCCTAGGAGAAATTGTTGCTTATTCATCTTCGTGTCTACAGAGAATAACATGGTACATGTTATCTTAAATCTCCAGAAGACATTTGTTGAATAAAATAGCCACTATGGAGAATGTTATCACCACTTCATCCAAATTATAAACTAACATTTATTCAATGCCTGCTGGTGTAAGACACTAGAGAAACAAATGGCTATAATGCTATAGTTCTATCTTCAAAAACTTTATAATCTAGTTGAAGAAGACAAAAGCAACAGTCACAGTGGCTGATCTGATGTGCCTACTTTGTATTAGGCACCTAACGTGGTACTAAAGGTAGTTTTTTCATAAAATCCTCAGATTAATAAATGGAATGTTACAGAAGTATAAAAACTCCACAAGTAAAACTGTAATGAGAATATCAATAATGAAATGGGATTTAAACTGAGGAGTACAGATGTATATAAAGTATGTGTCCTTTTCACTATGTCATGCTACCTCAAAAGAGATGTGTGGCAGCGTAAAAGGATGAGTGGATGGATAGAGGAATGAACGTATCAGCAGAGGGAAAGGGAGAAGCTTTGATCAGTGCTACAGAATACATGTTTTCTGAATTCAAAATCAATAAGCAGTTATAAGGGTCGAGGTACATCCACACGAAAGTTCACTGCAGCACTATTCACAATAGCAAAGACATGGAATCATCACAAATGCCCATCAATGACAAATTGGATAAAGTAAATATGGTATATAGACACCATGAAATACCATGCAGTCATAAAAAAGCATGAGATCATGTCTTTTGTGGGAACAGGGATGGAGCTGGAAGCCATTATCCTTAGCAAACGAATGCAGGAACAGAAAACCAAATACCTCATGTTCTCACTTACAAGTAGGAACTAAATGATGAGAACTCATGGACACAAAGAGGAGAACAAAAGATGCCAGGGTCTACATGAGGATGCAGGATAGGAGGAGGGAGAGGATCAAGAAAACAACTATTGAATACAAGGCTTAGTACCTGGGTGACAAAATAATCTATACAACAAACCTCCCTGACATGAGTTTAACTGTGTAACAAACTTCAACATAAACCCCAGAATCTAAAATAAAAGTTAAAAAAATGTGTGGAGGTAATCAGAAAGAGTTTGTCTGAGAAGGTTTGTAGAAGCAAGAGAGAACTTAATTTGGAAAACAAAGAGTGATATACTACTAGTTATGATGTAAACAGAGCAATGTAGCTGGATCTTACCACATGTGAAGCTGCAGAACTGTAAGGCAGTGGAGCTGATGAGAACCTTAGCAGTCGTTTGCACAACCAACCTCATCATTTTGAAAAGTAGGGAAACTGTGACCCCACAAAAGGAATGGGAACTTGAAATGAAATGGTAAAGAAAGAGACCACACTGGCAAGGAATGCCAAGGAGTTTACCTGTTTCTGTAAACAGCTATTCCATTAAGAGCTGCAAACAAATGTGTGACACAAAGTGATATTTAACAATGTTAGAATGCAAGAGAAAGAAATAAAGGGCATTCAAATAGGAAAGGATGAAGTCAAATTGTCCCTGTTTGCAGATGACATGATTGTATATTTAGAAAACCCCATCATCTCAGCCCAAAATCTCCTTAAGCTGATAAGCAACTTCAGCAAAGTCTCAGGATACAAAATCAATATGCAAAAATCAAAAAGCATTCCTATACACCAATAACAGAAAAACAGAGAGCCAAATCATGAGTGAACTCCCATTCACAATTACTGCAAAGATAATAAAATACCTAGGAATCCAACTTACAAGGGATGTGAAGGACCTCTTCAAGGAGAACTACAAACCACTGCTCAACAAAATAAAAGAGGACCCAAACAAATGGAAGAACATTCCATGCTCATGGATAGGAAGAATCAATATCGTGAAAATGACCATACTGCCCAAGGTAATTTATAGATTCAATGCCATCCCCATCAAGCTACCAATAGCTTTCTTCATAGAATTGGAGAAAACTACTTTAAAGTTCATGTGGAACCAAAAAAGGGCCCATATTGCCAAGACAATCTTAAGCAAAATGAACAAAGCTTGAGGCATCACGCTACCTGACTTCAAACTATACTACAAGGCTATGGTAACCAAAACAGCATGGCACTCATACCAAAACAGAGATATAGACCAATGGAACAGACAGAGGCCTCAGAAATAACACCACACATCTACAACCATCTGATCTTTGACAAACCTGACAAAAACAAGAAATGGGGAAAGGATTCCCTATTTAATAAATGATGTTGGGAAAATTGGCTAGCCATATGTAGAAAGCTGAAACTGGATCCCTTTCTTACACCCTATACAAAAATTAATTCAAGATAGACTAAAGACTTAAATGTTAGACCTAAAACCATACAAACCCTAGAAGGAAACCTAGGCAATACCATTCAGGACATACACACGGGCAAAGACTTTATGACTAAAACACCAAAAGCAATGACAACAAAATCCAAAATAGACAAATGGGATCTAATTAAACTAAAGAGCTTTTGCACAACAAAAGTAACTATCATCAGAGTAAACAGGTGACGTACAGGATGGGAGAAAATTTCTGCAATCTACCCATCTGACAAAGGGCTAATATCCAGAATCTACAAAGAACTTAAATTTACAAGAAAAAATCAAACAACCCCATCAAAAAATGAGCAAAGGATATGAACAGACACTTCTCAAAAGAAGACATTTATGCAGCTAACAGACACATGAAAAAATGCTAATCGTCACTGGTCATCAGAGAAATGCAAATCAAAACCACAATGAGATACCATCTCACACCAGTTAGAATAGCAATCATTAAAAAGTCAGGAAACAACAGGTGCTGGAGAGGATGTGGAGAAATAGGAAAATTTTCAAACTGTTGGTGGGAGTGTAAACTAGTTCAACCATTATGGAAGACAGTGTGATGATTCCTCAAGGATCTAGAGCTAGAAATACCATTTGACCCAGTGATCCCATTACTGGGTATATAACCAAAGGATTATAAATCATGCTACTATAAAGACACATGCACACATATGTTTATTGTGGCACTATTCACAATAGCAAAGACTTGGACCAACCCAAATCCATTAATGATAGACTGGATTAAGAAAATGTAGCACATATACACCATGTAATACTATGCAGCCATAAAAAAGGATGAGTTCATGTCCTTTATAGGGACATGGATGAAGCTGGAAATCATCATTCTGAGCAAACTATCACAAGGACAGAAAACCAAACACCACATGTTCTCACTCATAGGTGGGAACTGAATAACGAGATCACTTGTATACAGGACAGGAAACATCACACACTGGGGCCTGTCATGGGGTGAGGGAATGGGAGAGGGGTAGCATTAGGAGAAATACCTAATGTAAATGATGAGTTAATGGGTGCAGCAAACCAACATGGCACATGTATACATATGTAACAAACCTGCACATTGTGCATACATACCCTAGAACTTAAAAGTATAATAATTTTAAAAAAAGAATGTTAGCCTGGGTGCCACAATGTACATGTAAGAGCTAAAGGGAAAGACACAAAGCACTATGAACCTCACATCATCAAAGGGACGACTGATCTAGACTCTGGACCAACACTGAGGGATAAGAGTTTGCTCTCATTCTCCCTTTACTATGGCATTGCTAGTTTCTTGCTTTGCCACTTCACTTTGAAAGAGCAGGCTCTTCTCCATGTCAATTCCTTTCCATTCCACATCAGTTCATGTCAATCCCAGACTTAGACAGCTTCCTATGCATCTTTCGGTTTCTACTAACCAGATTGTCCTCACCAAACAGCTACCCTTTTAGTTTTTACCACCTCACATAATGGCACCCCTCTGCACGGGCTGCTCAGGTTAAAATTCTAGGAGCCATACTTCTTTCTTTTGTTTCATTTTCCTAACCAGAACCCCATACACATGCCCCACACCAAGTCATCAACAGCCCTCTGGTCTCTGCTAAATACATCTGGCATCTTTGCACTTCCTTAATTGTCTGCGACCATGCCCCAAGGCAGTCCATCACCATCTGTCACTTGGACAACTACAACACATCTGAACTTGTCTCCCAGATTCCAGTCTCACCTCCTCATTCTCCCACAGCCATCCATTCTCTACACAGCAGTCAAAAATAAGCATTTACACTGTAAACCAGATGCCACCAGTTAAAATGTTTAATGGTTCTCCAGTGCACTTACAATAAAATCCAAATTCTTTGACATGGCCTGCAAGAAACTATATCATATTCCCCTGTACCTCTTTGGTCTCATTTCATTCCACACTTGCCCTCACCCACTAAGCTCCAACTACTACTGACCTACTTTATGTTCCCCTAATGTGCCAGCTTACTCCTGCTTTGGGGACTTTATTCCTGCTGTTCTCTGTACCTGGAATGCTCCTGTTACAGGTCAGTGCCAGGAAGCCTCTCCTTATTCACATCTTAGGTCCCATGAGATCCACACAATAACGTCTCCATATCCACACACACCCACTTCAGCACCTCCAGCTAACTGTTTTCCAAGCTGTCAATCATAATTGATTAGTGTATCATGGAATCAATATCAGACTTCAATATTTATTAGTACTAATAATTGCAAACCCTCCATAATTGCAACTATAGGAATTTCATTTTCTGACTACAATCTCTTCCCTTTCTAATTCCCTTCCTCTAATGCCAGGACTGCTCCAATACTTAGTGTAAGGGCTAATCTCACCACCTGCTCAGAGCTCTTAACTCCTTTGTGTCCTCTCCTCTCTCCTTTCCCAGCTCATATTGCTTGGTCCATCATTATCCGCTCATCTACAGCCTCAAGTCCCTTGGCCCATTCTTGCTTCTTGAATGTGGATATTTGCTTGGCAGAACTATGACTGCTTACCCTACTTTTGAATAGTTTATCTGGTGGAAGATAACACAAACAATGCACACTGTTTACAAGCCACTTTATATCCATGACTGCCAACTTCAGGTGGGCCTTTCCCCTGCTCTCGCAATCTCAGCTTCTTTCTCCTATCGATTCACCTATTGACTGAGGGAACCATATAATGGCTTCTCTTCATTTCTGCCTTCTCCTTCCTCACTCTCAGCTAATAATCTTGTCTCCGTCTTCTCGAAGACAACTGAAGCATTTATAAAAGAACCACAAAGTCCTGCCCCCATATTTACTGACATGTCAATAGCTGAACCATTATGCACTGACTTTCCTTTTATTAATTTAGATGAATTATCCTCACTTTTATCCGATGCCAACATATTATCTCCTTCTCATCGTTATCACCTTGTAAAGACATCACTTAGACAACACCCATTCCTTTACAATTCTCTTTAAAATTTGATTCTTTCAACTATATAATTCCCATTAGCATTTTTGTAACTAAAAGGAAACTTCCGCAACTTTCTTTCTTTTTTTGAGACTCAGTTTCTCTCTTATTGCCCAGGCTGGAGTGCAATGGCGAGGTCTTGGCTTACTGTAAGCTCTGCCTCCAGGGCTCAAGTGATTCTCCTGCCTCAGCCTCCCCAGTACCTGGGATTACAGGCGCCTGTCACCACACTCAGCTGATTTTTGTAGAGATGGAGTTTCACCATGTTGGCCAGGCTGGTCTCGAACTCCTGACCTCAGGTGATCCACCCACCTCGGCCTCCCAAAATGTTGGAATTACAGGCATGAGCCATTGCACCCGGCCTGCAACTTTCTTAGCATTAGCTAGTGTTATATTTCTCTGCTCCTTTCTGGTTTACAGTAAAACTCTTAAGGCATTATCTATACTTTCTCGAATGCCTCTTTTTTATTTACTCTTAAAATTTACTCCAATCAGATTTTAACCCTAAGCTACCACCAAAACTTTCATTTCGTTACTACTTCAGTTGATAAATCTAATTTTCCTTTCATAATCACCATCTTATTTTTATTAGTTTTTAACACAGTCATATTCTTTTCTTTCTAAAATGCTTCAATTTCAAAATATTTTTCTCTCCTAGTTTCCTTCCTACTTGACTGGTCATTCATTCTCTATCTCCATTGCTGATTTCTCGATGTCACGTTGCTTTCTTCATGTTAAAGTCCCCGGGCTCAGTCTGGGAACCTCTCTATCAATACTCACTGCCTTCACAATCTCATCAAGTGCTGTGGTTCCATTTACCATCTGTTTTGTCTCCTGGGCTACTGTAATAATAGAAATTTGGAGGAAGTTTGAAATCGAAGTATCAGTGAGTCCACTTGCCCTCTAATGGTTCAAGGGAAGAATCCTTTCTTGTCTCTTTTCAGCTTCTGGTAGCTCCTGACAATCCTTTTTGTTCTTTGGTGTGCATTGCTCCAATCTCTGCTTCTATCATCATGTTACATGGCCCTCTTCTCTCTGTGTGTCTCTATTTTTCTCTGTGTCTCTGTATCCACATCTCATTTTCCTTAAAAAGACACCACTCATTGGATTTAGAACCCATTTTATCCAGTATGACTTCATTTTAACTTAACTTATTACATCTGTTAAGACCTTATTTTACAAATAAGTAAAATTCTCAGTTCCAGGTGGGCACGAATTTGGGGTAAACAAAATTAATGACCTGTTTTTACTGTTATTACCAATATCATTAAAATATCATTGGTTATTCATTTTGTTCTAGGGACTATCTCAAATGCATTTCATATATTTCATCATTCAATCTGAAAAATATGGCATATCCATAATTAACTGTATGCTAATTTTACATATGGGAAAAATGTAGATCTGTTTAATTGGGTTAGACATTTAAATATCAGTCATTTCACACAGTTCTTCCCTCTAATTTGGCTGTGGTCTACCATTTTCCTGAAGGTTAGCATCCATACTTGGCATCCTTCCTTAGCACCCAACATAGAAAATAAAAACATTTAATGAAAACTCTTTAAATAAAGACATATGATAATCCCATTCAGTTAGGTGTCACAGAGAAAAAAAATAAAATACAATTTGTGACCATTCTGAAGTCAAACTTCATTGTCAAGAGCTTGTCCTGGAACCATTGCATGTACAATAGAATGTTAAATGTATAAGACGCTGATGAAAGAAATTGTAGAAGACACAAATAAATTGATAGATAGCCCATATTTATAGATTAGAAGAATCATTATTGCTAAAATGTCCATACCACCCCAAATGATCTACAAATCCAATGCAGTTCTTATTAAAATTCCAATCATATATTCGAAGAAATAGAAAAACAATTCTAGAGTTCGTATGGAATAAAAAAGATCCCAAATAGCAAAAGGAATTTTGAGAAAGAAGAACAAGCCTGGAGGCATCACACTTCCTAATTTCAAGCTATATTACAAAACTATAGTGATCAAAACCTTATACCTTATGTTATCCAGGTTGAATTCCTAATTAGAAAGAAAACAAAACAAAACAAAACAAAACAAAACAAAACAAAACAAAATAGTATGGTACTGGCGTCAAAACAGACACATAGACCAATGTAACAGAGGAGAGACCCCAGAAATAAACCTATACATTTGTGATCAACTAACCTTTGATAAGAACAGCAAGAATACACAATGTAAAAAAGGACAACCCCTTTAATAAATGGTGTCAGAAAAGCTAGATACACACATGCAAATGCATTAAGTTGGATCCACATACAAAAATTTACTTGAAAATAAAGACTTAAATATAAAAATCTGAAACCATAAAACTCCTAGAAGAAAGCATGGAGGAAAAGCTCCTTAATATTAGTCTTGGCAATATTTTTTTGAATATGACACCAAAAGAATACACAACAAAAGCCAAGATAAGTAAGTGAGACTATATCACACTAAAAAATTTCTGCACAATATAAGTAACAGTTGAAAAAATGAAAACGTGACCTAGAGAATGGGAAAAAATATTTGTACTACATATCTGGTAAGGATTTAATATCCAAAATATATAAAAAATTCAACTCAATAGCAAAGAATAAACAATGACAAAAATGAGCAAAAGTTCTAGATAGACATTTTTCAAAGAAAACATACAAAAGACCAACAGATCTACAAAATGGTGCTCAATATTGCTACTCATCAGAGAAATGCAGATTAAGACCAAATAAGGTATCACTTCACTGTTAGGATGGTTATTATCAAAAACACAATAGATAACAAGTGTTGGCAAGGGTGTGGAGAAAATGTAACCTTTGTACACTTTTGTTGGGAATATATACTGGTATGGCAATTATGGAAAACAGTTGGCAGACTCTTCATCAAATTAAAAAGAGAACTACTATATGATCCATCAATCCTACCTCTGGGTATATACTCCAAAGAAATGAAATCAGTATCTTGATAATGTATTTGCACTTCATGTATATTTCAACATTAATCAAAGTAGCCAAGATATAGAAATGATTAGAGTGTTCATTGAGAGATTAGTGAGTAAAGAAAATGTGGTACATTATTTAGCCACAGAAAATAAAAAAAAAAATACTTTAATTCTCAATAACATTGATGATATTGGAAGACATTATGCAAACTGAAATAAGCCAGACACAGAGAGACAGACACTGTATGTCCTCACTTATATGTGGAATCCAAAAAGGTAGAAATCATAGAAACAGAAGGTAAAATAGTGGTTTCAAGGGACTGGGGGTTGGGGAAATGAGGAGATGTTGGTCAAACTTTCAATTATAAAGTGAACAAGTTCAGGCAATCTAATGTAAAGCATGGGTGGTGATGGATGTGTTATTTTGTTTATGGTAACCATTACACAGTGTTTATATTATCAACCCATCACATTGTACATCTTGAATGTATTCAATCTTTATTAGTCAAGAAAACATTTTTTAAATGCAATGAGATGACTCCAAATTTTTAAAACATTAAATATTTTTAAGCTTTTTGGAAAAAGAGACACTTTATGCTTAAAAAGTATAAACTCTATGGAAAATAAAGACAATTTTTATGACAAAAGTAAACATTAAGAGTATTTTCCAGACTATCCTGGCTAACATGGTGAAACCCCGTCTCTACTAAAAATACAAAAAATTAGCCGGGCACGGTGGCGGGCGCCTGTAGTCCCAGCTACTTGGGAGGCTGAGGCGGGAGAATGGCGTGAACCCGGGAGGCGGAGCTTGCAGTGAGCCGAGATCACGCCACTGCACTCCAGCCTGGGAGACACAGTGAGACTCGGTCTCAAAAAAAAAAAAAAAAAAAAAAAAAAAAAAAAAAGAGTATTTTCCATAATTTCTAGCTTAAGCAAGGTAAGAAAAAATTAGAACAGAAAAGAATTAGCTATCCTCAAGAGAATATTCTCGAGAATTAAGATGTCAGATAGGAGTCAGGACTAGCTTGCAGCTCCCACTTGGGTGGACAGAGCAGTGTGTGGAGACTCACCTCATAAACTTTTGCTCCAAGAACTACCACAGGAACATACCAGGAAAGCTAAGAGAATCCACAGACCTTTTGAAGGAACTGGATCACCAGAACAGGTTCCCTGAGATACCGAAAACCTGTAAGTCGGCTTGCTTTCTCTGCTGGGAAACTCATAGTCTGGGGCAAGTTCTCAGCCCTGGTCTCTGGCTGCCTGGATATAGACTCAGTGCTGTTGGAGGGGCACAATGAAAGTACGACCAGCCTTTAGGACTATGGACTACATGGGAGTGGGGTGAGGCCTGTGACTGTATGCTTTCCCCCACTTCCTTGGTGACCTGTATGATTCAGCAAAGGCAGCCATAATCCCCCTGGGAATACAACTCCATTGGACTGGAAGTCACACCCCATCCTCCACAACAGCTGCAGCAAACGTCGCCCAAAGAGAGGCTGAACTCAGAAACACCTATCCCTGCCCCTACCTGGTGGTCTTTCTCTACCCGTCCTTGTAGTGGAAGACAAAGGTCATAAGCTTTTGGGAACTTTATGACCTGCTTCCCACCTGAGAAACCTGAGTACTTAACCAGGTGTTCCTAAGGCAAGAATGTATCCTCCTTATAGGGCCACATCTGATGCATTCTTAAAAGTGCCCCCTCCTGGATGGAGGCCAACCAACATGCAATCAGCACTCTAAACAAAAACACAACCAAAGACCCTCACAGAATCCACTTCATTCCCTGGCTACCTCCACTGGAGCAGGGGCTATTACCCACGGCTGCAAGACCAGAAGGCAAATCATATCACAGGACTCTTTGCAGAAGCTCTTCAATACCAGTGCAGAGCCCAGTATAGTAGCTCTATTGGGTCGCTAGACCCAGAAGAGCAAAAACAGTCACTACAGTTTGGCTCACAGTAAGTCCCATTCCTAGGGGAAGAAGGAGAACACCCCATCAAAGGAGAACCCCATGAACAAAAATATCTTAACAGCAGCTCTTGAATCCCATATCTTCCTTCTGACATAGTCTACCCAAATGAGAAGGAATCAGTAAAACAATTCTGGCATTACGACACAATTTCTTTAACATCCCCAAAAGATCATACCAGCTCACCAGCAATGGATCCAAACCAAGATGAAATCTCTGAATTGCCACAAAAAGAACTCAGAAGATCAATTTTTAAGCTAATCAAGGAGGCATCAGAGAAAGGTGAGGTCCAAATTAAAGAAATCAAAACCATGGTACAGGATATGAAAGAGAAATTCCTCAGTGAAATAGATAGTAAAATAAAAACAATCACCACTCCTGGAAATGAAGGACACACTTAGAGAGATGCACTGGAAAGTCTCAGCAGTCCAGTCAAACAAGCAGAAGAAAGATCTTCAAAGCTCAGAGAAAAGGCTGTGAAATTAACCCAATTCAACAAAGACAAAAAAAAAAAAAAAAGGAATAAAAAAAAAATGAACAAAGCAACCAATGAAATCAAGATGAAAATTATAAAAATTCTTCGAAATGAGCAATAATAGTGACACAATCTATCAAAACCTCTGGGATACAGCAAAAGCAATGCTAAGAGGCAAGTTTATGGCATTAAATGCACACATATGTTTATTGAGGCTCTATTCACAATAGCAAAGACTTGGAATCAACCCAAATGTCCATCAGTGACAGACTGGATTAAGAAAATATGGCACATGTACACCATGGAATACTATGCAGCCATAAAAAAGGATGAGTTCGTGTCCTTTGTAGGGACATGGATGCAGCTGGGAACCATCATTCTCAGCAAACTATCGCAAGAACAGAAAACCAAACACCACATGTTCTCACTCATAGGTGGGAATTGAACAATGAGATCACTTGGACACAGGAAGGGGAGCATCACACACCAAGTCCTATTGTGGGGAGGCGGTAGGAGGGAGGGATAGCATTAGGAGATATACCTAATATAAATGACGAGTTAATAGGTGCAGCACACCAACATGGCACGTGTATACAAATGTAACAAACCTGCATGTTGTGAACATGTACCCTAGAACTTAAAGTATAATAATAATAATAAAAAATCTACATTTAAAAGTCCAAAAGAGCACACATAGGCAATATAAGGTCACATCTCATGGAACTGAAAAAACAAGAACAATCTAAGCCCAAAGCCAGCAGAAGAAAAGAAATAACAAAGATCAGAGTAGAAATGAATGAAATTGAAACAACAACAACAAAATACAGAAGATAGATGAAAAAAAAGCTGGTTCTTTGAAAAGATAAATAAAATTGATAAACTATTAGCAAGATTAACCAAGAAAAGAAGAGATAATATCCAAGTAAGCTCAATTAGAAACAAAACGAGATATTACTACTGACACCACAAAAAATACAAAAGATTATTAAAGGTTACTATGAACACATTTATGCACATAAACTAGAGAACCTAGAGGAGATGGATAAATTCCTGAAAATATACAACCCTCCTAGATTAAATGAGGAAGATATATAATCTCTGAACAGACCAATAACAAGCAGTGAGATTAAAATGGTAATACAAAGATCGCCACCAAAATAAAAGGCCAGGACCAGGTGGATTCATAGCTTAATTCTATCATTAATACAAAGAAGAATTGGTACCAATCCTATCGACAATATTCCAAAAGATAGAGAAAGAAGGAATCCTTCCTAAATCACTCTATGAAACTAGTATTGCCCTAATACAAAAACCAGGGAAGGATATAACAAAAAAAGAAAACTACAGACTAATATCCCTGATGAACATAGATGCAAAAATCTTTAACAAAATACTAGCCAACCAAATTCAACAACCTATCAAAAAGACAATCCACCATGATCAAGTGGGTTTCATACCAAGAATGCAGGGATGGTTTAACAGACATAAGTAATAAATGTGATACAACACATAAACAGAATTAAAAACAAAAATCACACGATCATCTGAATGGATGCAGAAAAAAGTATTTGAAAAAAGCCAGTATCACTTTAGGATTAAAACCCTCAGCAAAATGGGCATACAGGGGACATACCTTAATGTAATAAAAGCCATCTATGACAAAGCCACAGCCAAGATTATACTGAATGAGGAAAAATTGAAAGCATTCCCCCTGAGAAGCAGAACAAGACAAGGATGCCCACTTTTCTACTTCTAGTTAACATACTAATGGAAGTCCTAGCCACAGTAATCAGACAAGAGAAATAAATAAAGGGCATCCAAATTGGTAAAAGGAAATCAAACTGTCACTGTCACTATTTGCTGATGACATGGTCGTATACCTAGAAAACTCTAAAGACTCATCCAAAAAGCTCCCATAACTGTTAAATAAATTCAGCAAAGTTTCAGGATACAAAATTAATGTACACAAATTAGTAGCTCTGCTGCATACCAACAGAAGCTGAAAATCAAATCAAAATCTCAACCCATTTCACATTAGTGGAAAAAAAAAATTAAAAACCACTACAAGGAAAACTACAAAACACTGCTGAAAGAAGTCATAGACAGCACAAACAAATGGAAACACATCCCATGCTCATGGATGGGTAGAATCAATATTGTGAAAATGACCATAGTGCCAAAAACAATCTAAAAATTCAACATAGTTCCCATCAAAATGCCACCATTATTATAAAAAACAATCCTAAAATTCAGATGGAACCAAAAAAGAGCCTGCCTAGCCAAAGCAAGACTAAGCAAAAAGAATAAATATGGAGGCATTGCATTACCTGACTTCAAACTATACTATAAGGCCATAGTCACCAAAACAGCTTTGTACTAGTACAAAAATAGGCACATAGACCAATGGAACAGAATAGAGAACATAGAAATAAAGCCAAATATTTACAGCCAACTGATCTTCGACAAAGCAAACAAAAACATAAAGTGGGGAAAGGACACCCTATTCAACAAATTGTGTTGGGATAATTGTCAAGCCACATGTAGAAGAATGAAAGTGGATCCTCCAACTCTCATCTTATACAAAAAGCAACTCAAGATGGATCAAAGACTTAAATCTAAGACTTACACCATAAAGATTCTAGAAGATAACATCAAAAAAAATCTTATAGACATTGACTTAGACAAAGACCTCATGACCAAGAACTCCAAAGCAAATGCGAGGAAAACAAAGATAAATAAACAAACAGGATTTAATTAAACTAAAAACCTTCTTCACAGCAAAAGAAAAAATCAGCAGAGTTAACAGAAAACCCACAGAGTGGGAGAAAATCTTCACAATCTATACATCTGACAAAGGAATAATATCCAGAATCTACAATGAATTCAAACAAATTAGCAAGGAAAACACAGACAGTCTCATTAAAAAGTGGGCTAGGGACATGAATAGGCAATTCTCAAAAGAAAATATACAAATGGACAAAAAGCACATAGAAAACTACTCAAAATAATTAATTATCAGGAAAATGTAAATCAAAACCACAATGAGATATCACCTCACTCCTACAAGGATAGCCATAATCAAAAAATTTAAAAAATTATAGATGTTGGCATGGATGCAGTGAAAAAGGAACACTCCTACACTGTTAGTAGGAATGTAAACCAGTGCAACCACTATGGAAAACCATGTGGAGATTCCTTAAAGAGCTAAAAGTAGATCTACAGTTAGATTCAGCAATCCCAGTATCTACACAGAGGAAAAGAAGTCATTATATAAAAATATACTTGCACATGCATGTTTATAGCAGCAAAATTTGCAATTGCAAAAATATGGAAATAGCCCAAATGCTCATCGATCAACAACTGGATAAGGGATGTTATTCAGTCATAAAAAGTTATTACATGAAAAAGATACTTGCACATGCTCTATAGCAGCCAAATTTACAATTGCAAAAGTATGGAAACAGCCCAAATGCTCATCGATCAATGAGTGGATAAGCAACCCTACTCAGCCATGAAAAGGAGCAAAGTAATGGTATTTACAGCAACCTAAATGCCTGGATGGAATTGGAGACTATTATTATAAGTGAAGTAACTCTGGAATGAAAAACCAAATATTGTATGTTCTCACTCATAAGTGGGAGCTAAGCTATAATGATGCAAAGGCATAAGAATGATACAATGGACTTTGGGGACTCAGGAAGGGGTAGGGGCATAGTGAGGAATAAAATGCTACATATTGGGTACCGTGTACACTGCTTGTGTGATGTATGCACCAAAATCTCGGAAATCACCACTAAAGAAATTATTCATGTAACGAAACACCACCTGTTCCCCAAAAACCTATTGAAATTTTAAAAAAAATTTAAAAAGAGAGAGAATATTCTCAGCTTTTTGAGAATTTCTCATGAGTCAGTAACTGTACTGCACTAAGCATTTTCAGATCCACTCAATTATGATGGTTTTCTGGGCTCAATTCATTTCTTATTCAAAAACAACCTTGAAAACTCTCAGAGGAAGTAGCAAACAGGTACCAAATCCTTCAAACTATTCAGTGATGGGTTCTGGTTTACTTGATTCAGCTCTATTCTAAGCACCTTAATAAGCAACAATTATCTTCTTCTATTTCCATGCTTCTGTTTACGTTTGCACAAAATATTCTACAACCTGTCTTACCTTTAACTCAAAATGCATTTGCCTAGAAAAAGAGTCCCCTTACTGGGAATGAATACAGACCAATTGCTACTCTTCCGTGGGACCCTGTTCTGACAGGTTTCCTTATTGTATGCTTCACTGAATGGCAGCCCTTTTTCAAGGAAATAAAAATACACTGAATTATGAAATCAAGTGTTTCTTTAATTTATATTTTTCAGTTCATATGTACAAGCAAAACCAAACAGGCCTGCCCTTTGAATTCAGTCTCTGCAGCATATATAAAAGGTACACTTCACAAAACTCCACGGAAGAAACTGGCCGATGTTTTACGGACTTAGAGATTTTACTGAGCTACTGAAGATCTGTTTTTCTTTCTTCTGAGACCCAATTAGAGTCACTTACATTTACAAACTCTCTTCTCTTATTTATATATAATTTACAGGGTTTGAAGGCAATAGTCATTAGGACTCAACAGAGTAATTAGTCTTTAAAGTATTCAGGATGAGGCAGCTGTGTACATTTTATGTTCACTTTTTATGATTCAATTGCTTTTAAATATAGATGATTTTGAGTATGACACTTAAAACTTTTAAATATTTGGAACTAATGTCAGCCATTCTGTGTTTCTGAAGTTTTTTTTTCTTAAGTTTTGGTAACCACAGATACTGCCAGCGTAAAAAGATGCAATTTTACAGAAATATTGGGTCACGATTTGTGGTTTGTTAGCTGGTTGGTTGAAATGCCACTGGGAGTGACATCTTCTGTCTAACAAGGAGCGCATGCTCACATTATTAACATCTCTGCGATCCCAGTGCGGGGCTCAGCTGGGAAGCAAACCTTCCATCCACATACAACAGGCAGATAGTCAACACCTGTCATGTACCAGGGACAATGGCGTGGACGCTGGCTACAGAAGGAGACACAGACTTTCTCCCATGACACTGAAATCTAGTGATGAGTTACTCATAACAATAAGCAGACTCTTATAATACTGTGAAGAGAAATGCTGTGAGGGAACACCCACAGGCGGGAGAGCTGGAAAATCGGAGAAGACATGGAAGGAAAGATAAACCCTGAATTAGGGTCTTGAAGACCTTAATTATTAGCCAAGGGTCTTGAAGACCCTAAAAATTAGCCATGAGGATGAGAAGGAAACAGAGGCATCTTACTAAAGGAAAGAGAATGTCCAAAGCAGAGGGATTTAAAAAAAAAGATGGAGTGCAGATGTATGGTTGGGTGGAAGGCGGGTGAGCATGCTTGGAAAAAGTAGAAGGAAGTACTTGCTGAGCAATTTGAGAGGTGAAACCAAACTCCGATCCTGAAGGGAGGCATTACCTCTTTTGAGATATGACTTTTTTAACTAACCCATCATTTGCTTTTTCCCAGTGTTATTTATGGAGGTAATTTCAAAAGAAGCACTACTGTGAATGGTGGCTTAGAAACATTTTCCAATGATGTCATTCCAGGGAGTGGGGTAGGTGGCGACTTGACCCACAGCACAAATGCATCATATAACAGGGAGCTGAGCCACTCTGCATTTAATAAAGAGCCCAACAACACATCCTCAGCATCTCATCTCATGTGCAGCACTCAATATGCGTTCAGAAAATGTATGTTGAGCTCAGAATGATAATTTTTAAAGTTTAAAGGTGTCAATGATGTAACTTGGTCAGAATGGTCTGCACATTGCTTGGTCCTGATGTTTTCCTTGCTTCTATCAGCCCCATGCAGCCTGCTAAGTGCGGAGAAGACAGACTAGTTAGTGCTGGCTCCAGGCACTTTCATAAATGAAAGTATAAATGATGGTCAATTAGAGATGATTTCCTAAGCCATTTTCTAAAATCATTAACAAATCGTGTAACTAGCTCATGAATAACTTCAGGCTGTTTTCACAATGTAAAGTTGTCAAGACATAACCATAGAATCCTGTTTATTGGCATAAAGACAATCAGGTGGGGAGCTTTTCTGTATTGTGAGGGGGCAGGGCTCCATGTTCTGCCTCTGGAGTGCACCTGTTCTGGGATGGGATAAGGTTGTTAGTTGCAGCCAGCCAGCATGTCTTACTCAATGCATACTGCCCCCCCTTTCATTTGTTGGATTCTGAGACTACATAGCCAAGGTCTCTGCTCTCATGGAGCTCAAGCCTACAAACAAACAAATGTCATGACCCAGAGAAAATATTCCAAGCTCTGAGGGAGTATGCAATGGAGAGAGAGAGGGCCAGCTTATTCGAGAGGACCTCCCTTGTATTCTCTAATGCCCAAGCCTTCCCACTGGCCACCCTTTCTCTAGCATCCTCCCCTATATCAGCAACAAAGTTGTCTTCCTCCACCATACCGGATAGTGTTGCTTCACTATGAAGAAATGTCCTTACCTATCAACATAGTAAAGTCCAATTCCTGCCCTGTACTCTAAACTTATCTCAACCTGTCAGTCATCTCTCCAGGAGTCTCCTCCTGTTGTCTTATATTCCATGCTAAGGAGACTCACATCCTCTCAAGCTTTATTATTCCCCCTCCTCACCTCCTTACATATATTAGGTGCTGCCTAAATACCTGCTAAATGAAGGTATAAATGTGATTCAGAAAACCTATGCATAGAAAGAAAACCGTGTCACTTTTTAACCTTGTCACATGTATTTGTTCACTTATGGCAAGGTGGAAAAAGAGACAAATGTGTTATCCTTGAAAGAAAAATAAAATGCAATTGAGTTTGAGTTCCCTAACATTTAGCAAAGATCTCCGGAGCTCTCCAAGCAGCCCTTCACAATTTTCAGTACATTCTAGTTCAGACAAAAGGGTTGATGGGAACTTCTGATGGGAAGTTCAGTGCACCATGTACAGCTGGGCTGGGTCAGATGCTAAAGGGCTTTTCACTCTGTCCCACTGTGTTTGGATTTATAAGGCAGAAGTTTCAGGAATCAGTAAAAGTTCTTAAGAAGAGAGTAGTCTTAAAATGTATTTTAGAAAAATCAAAAGGAAAAACCGCAGATCTCAATGAAGGGATGCCCCAGGGTGAAGAAGGATTGGAGGTGGAAAATCATCTAAAAGGCTGTAGGTAGAGTTCAGGCAAGATTTTATTTAAAAAGGGAAATCTAGCTCTGAGGCCAAAGAAGAGTAAAGAGAGAGGGGGAGAGGGAGAGAGAGAGAGAGAAAGAGAGAGAAAGAGAGAGAATCATTTTTGACAAGATTTGGTGGCAGATTGTGTGGGAAATCTAGCTCTGAGGCCACAGGAGAGTAAAGAGAGAGGGAGGGGGAGGGGGAGAGAGAGACACACAGAGAGAGAGAGAATCATTTTTGACAGAAGTGGGTGGCAGATTATGTGCATTAAGGCAAAGAGAAGAGCCATGAGACTAGGATTCCAGGTCCAGAGGTGACCTGGACCCAGTCTGCTCACTAGACCCTCTCATATCACTCTCCTTTATACTCTGTATAAAGCATACTCTCTTTATACTTTATTCCCTTTATACAAGCCAGACTTTCCTTCAGTTCCTCCTCACCCCATCTTCCCCCATGGGAGAACCTCTGCACAAACCACACACTCTACTGGAACGAGCACCACCCATCTCAGCCAACCCAGCCCACTCTCAGAGCTCAGCTCACCAGGGAAGCCTTCTTTGATTGATCCCCATTGTCCCTCATTTTGATATGAGCTTCCATAGTACCCTAAAATTTGTCACATGAAACAGTTCATAATTATATTTCTAGTAGTATGGATATTTTATTAATGTATGACTCTTTTAATCAAATGTGAGCTCTAGGAAGACAGAGATTCTGTTTGATTCATCTCTGTATCTTCAGTATCTATCAAAGAAAGATATATGGCAGATGGCAGTTAATAAATCCTAATCTCATTAAGGAAATAAGGAATTTACTAAGTGTTTTCAGTAAGGATAGAGGAAGAAAAAATACAAGTTTCACAACAAGGGAAGAATCAGTTTAAGCACTAATTTTTTTTGTGAGGTATTATTTGTTAAAGATGGCAAACCAACAGCAACAAATGTGGAACCAGAATTTGGGACAGAAGTGAAGAGCAGAAATGGAAATCTAAGTGTTATGAATAGGGGGTTTGTGTAGACTGTGACCCTATTTGACTCACAGCCAGCTGCATGAGATAAGACATTGCTTTACAGTAAGTTAGGACGGTTGCCCTCAGATTACTTCTTCCCAGATCACCAGCTGAAAGACTAGTCAAAAATGCATAATAATAAAAACTATGTTCTTTCATAAGACACCCCTTTCAAAGACAGAATCCTAGTAAAGCTCCATGACATAGTGGTCCAGTTCAAATCTTAAGCCTGTGTGCCCATCAACATGTTTTCTGAGAGGCAGGCCAGAGTAGTGGTTAAGAGCTAAGCCCTCTGGATCAGATCTCAAGGCCTCTAGACATCACCTGTGAAAGCCTGGAAAAATCTAATGGTCTTCTAGTATTTCACCTCCCTGTGTGCAAAATGTATATAATTATAGTATCTACTTCTATTTCATTAAATTGTGAAGGTTGAAGCTGAATTAAGTACTTTAAGAGTATCTGGCACATAATATTCATAAATATTAACTATTATTGTGATTATTATCTTGATTATTATTTTTTAATCTCTCTGAAGCTACATTTGCAGAAATTCTACAAAGAATCAAGATAAAGAATCATCATCATCATCACTAGATAGCCCAGGCTTGATTCTCTGTATCATTTTTGTCATTGGTAAAATGATTCTGAAAAGAACTCTATTAATGCAGCACCACATTTAAGAGCTCCATTTGCACAACAGGGAATTAGAAGGAAGTCAGTGTGGTTTTGAACACTGAAAACAGTGGCCTGGAGTGCTAGTCTCATTACCAATTGATATCAATTGAATGTGTACAATTTGCTATGTAGGCAGCAGCCTAAGAATTCTGAAAGGCCCAATCCTCATCTCAAGTTCAAATTTCTGCCTAGTGAAGGGAAATTTTGTAAAGGATGAATTCCTAGGAGAAGCGTGTTTATATAGAAAGGAACCAGTGGTTCTTATTTATTTGCTGCTTTGTAAACAACTGTGCCTAAAATATCACTTTTGCTAGATGATAATTTAATTGCTGTTGAGTTCTGTGCTCAAGCAAAAAATGACCCAAATAACTCTCCCACCCCTTTCCCTGGATAAGGGAGGGACTAACAATAGAGTAAACTGTGAAACAAATAGGGTCATCTGATCTACATACATTTTATCTAGATAACTATCTTTGGTAGCAAAAGAAATGAATTATTTTAGCCAATGCTGGAATTTAGTCACTAAGGTGCTTCAAAGCCAATAATTAACTGAGAATTATAGTTGTAATCCATATTTTGAACCTTCCCTCCTACCTCATCTTTTTGTTGATTAATGAGGATTTCTCATAGTCAAGAGTTAGTAGAAAGCCACATTTTTCCCTCTAAATGGCACTTAGTGTCACCTGCCCCACCTACCCTGTATTGTTCTAACTTTGGAATTTTCCCTGAGTGTTTTGAGGTAAGTAACCTTCTAAAATCTGCATTTAACCTTCTTTTTTTTTTTAAATATAGTCATACCCTGGAAACTCCTGTCTTCCAGTGTCTGGTTTCTCTCCCTTCTACTTTCCCTGTCTATACATTCCTGTCCCTCACATACTTAGTTCCACTCTGGTAAAATCAGGCCTGTAATAGTTCACAATTCCCTCTCACAGGAGAAGATGAGAGGTGCTGACTCTTGCCCTTGGGTTGTAAGGGCTTTGCCCCTAGTAGAATGCTGAGAGAGGCATAAACTTAAGACCTTAGGGATAGGTGTCTTAGAAATCCAAGGCATTGTTTATTATTTGCAATTCATATTTGCAAAGTGCTTTGAGCTCCCTGGGGGAAGCTGCAATACAAACACGAGGTATGTGTATAATTAATCACTCTTCAGTGGGGATTATGGCCTCTCTGGGTAAGAGTATATTTATACACTGACACTCACAGAAGATAGTTAAATAATCTTAAAACAACCCAGGGCATATTACCCATGGATGTAGTGAGAATTCATCAGCAGTACACTCAAGAACACAGATGGAACCTATCACAGATACAGCACATTGCAATCCACTTTCACCCTCATAGACCACAGCACACATTCACATAGAGCTGGGAGATTACTATGCTTTCTTGAGGATGGGCAGGAAGGAGCATGATAGTCATTATGAGTAAGTGTCCCAGGGATCCTCTCCTAGAAAATCATAAAGCAAAACGGAAAACCAAATCACCATTCCCAATTCCTCCCTCTATAAACAGTCTACAAAACTGACATGAATATTTGACAATGAAAGCCTGTAAGGGTTTGATAAGTTGTCTATGGCAGGAACAATTTCATTTTAGAGACCACTTATATTTTTAGATGACATTATGATATCAATATCTGTCCTAACATATTAGCTTCTGACTAACACTACTGACAATATGCAAGTGTATTTGTGTAGAGTTTTACAAAGCATTTTGCAAACCATTCATTAACTTCAGAATCTTTCACGAGCTTTCTAAGGTAAATAACGTTCTAAAATCTGTGTTTAGCCATTTTTTTCCTAAAACCATTCCCTTGAAAATCCTATCTTCTCTCCAGTGTCTGGTCTTTCTGCCTTCTACCTTCCCTGCCTTTTAAATCCTTCCGCCACTTACCATTGGCCACAGAATAAAGGTGCAGTTTCTTACCATGGTCTACTAATAGCATTTCCAACTCCTTTTTTATATTTCTCTGATATTTTCTGAATAATCTAACTAAAAGACCGGAACAGTCAATATGTTTGCCAGGGTATTGGTGTCCTTCTTGTTGATGACAGTATGTGTGGTTTGGAGCAAAAGATATAGGCCCTCTGTGAATCTTTTTGTATTGTTTTTGGTAAGTCAGAAGAGAGAGAGTGAGGTGGTCACTCTTTACTGAGTGAGTTTTGACAAGTCATCTAACCTCTCTGCTCCGTGGCTGCAAAATAAGGATATTAATATCTACTTCACAGATGTTTTGTTAGATTTAGAAAAAATAATGTAATTTTCCAGCCTTGCACACCATATAACAGATATTCTACAAATAGTAATTGTCCAGAAGCCTGACACCTAGCACCATGCCTGGGGACGGGATAATGTCAAATGCCATTCCAGGGTTGGATTTTATGCTTCAGACTTCATTAATACCACATCAAACTCTCTGGCATGGACCTGGATGTCACCACCCTGGAGGGTGCTAACCTTCAAGAAACTGCCCCTGCATTCTTGGGTCTTGGCCAGAGGCTGTCAGGATGGACCTTTCCCAAGTTCTGTAGCAATCCTGGCAATTTGAAATGGATATCTAAGATCTTAAAAGGATTTTTTTATACACTTAGATCTAGTCATTCAGGTCCAGGAATTTACACAGGGCAATAACTGAGACCCCAAAGACTGAGCAGTAAGCAACTGATCATAACATTTGGGGAAAAGGAAGTAGCAAAATTTTATATTACCCTAAGTGTCCAACAATGAGAAAAACGAAAACAAACTATAGAATCTAATACAATTTGTTTGCCAATATGGAAATATCATTACACAATATTATTAAATGAAGATCTAAAACCATGTGTAGTTTGGTTATATTCACATTTAAGTGTCCATTGGTAGTTAGATAAAAGTCACTGTTAATTATGATCCCTGTTTTAAGCATTGTGATATGTGCTTTAACTACATTATTTTATTTAATCCTCACAATAGCCTTTCAAAATATATATTACTATTTCTGTTTTATAGATGAGGAAGCCAAGTGTCAACACATTTTATGACTTTACCAAGGTCACTAGAGAACCAGATATAAAATGAAATCTCAGCCTATCTTAATGATGGGATTAAAGTGATTTGTTATTTCTTCTTTTTGCATGTACTTGTTTTTGAACTTCCTTTGATAAGTATATATACACTGTGAAATATTTTAAAGGTATCTTTAAAGCAAGTACACTATAGAGGAAGGTGTTAAGGATACAGCTGCAGACAGGTAAGCAGCACCCTGAGTGCCAGTGTACTTGACTGTAGATCTCCCTTAGTATGATTTGCCTAGAGCTCTCTTAGCATGATGTAAAGAACCTCACTGTCCTGTTACTTACAGATCACACCACACCAGCCCCTGTCTCTATTGCCATTCAACAAGAAACGGCTTCTGGCAGCTTGCAGAGGCCTTCTGCTGCAATATCCCCCATTACAGCCTGGATATTTAAACATGAACTACTTCCCTCTGTGTGGAACAGCTGGCTAGGAAACCTGGCGCCATAATTAGCCATTTCTCCCTGGGGATTTGTGCTCAGTAAATTCACTTTTCAGAGAAAGTACAGCTGGTAAGATGAAATAACAGAATCAATTGTCTAAAGTGTTGGTTTTAAGGAAAACATCATTTGTGCATATATAAGGTGGGGGCAAAGAGGGTTTTTTATTATTAAATATACTAGACGTCAGCTTTAGAATGAACCACTCAAATTTAAGGTTTATGAATTAGTGGTCAAGAAAACAAATTAAGAGTAGGGTATCTGGTACAAATCTTGGTTCTGCCAATTTATCAGCAATTTATTTAAAACTGCTCTTCCTCAATTTCATGATGTGGAATAATACTAATAGTAACTATGATAAAGTGTTATACATGGGGCCTGGAATACAGCAGATTGCTTACATTTCTTCCTTTGTTATTATCTTTTATTTCTCATGTGAGACAAGGTAGCAAACATAGCAAACATAAGAAGCTGCGTTCCCTCATTTCTGCATGCCAGCATAATTTCACAAGCCCCTAACTCTGTGATGATGTGCAGCTCTTCAGAAAGAGGCTTTGAAAATAAAACAGGATAGGGCACATGCCCCCCACCACATCTCTTACCTGAGTCACTCTATTCCTTAAAATATGAACGACCTTAACTCTTGCCTTTTCCTGCACATAAGATAACATCTGATAAAGTTAATGATTGTGCCTCTGTAATCTAAAGCCAGATCTACACTTGAATTGAAACCTTGATGTGATTCTGCTTTGATGTAACTTCTGAGCAAGTTTGATGTGATTTTGCATGTACTAAAGTACTGAACCCTCACCACCTGTATGTAAGCAGTGGGCTGAAACACTGTGACAGATCCATCTGATAACCTCTCTGAATGACTGCTCCTAGGTGAGGTCCTCATTCTATAGTCTTCAGTCTTCAGTAAGACTTCTGAATAAAATTAACTTTAACTTTCTAAAAAGCTTAATTCTTTTTTCTTTCATCAACAATCATGGTGTCCCAGAAAAAATCTATAGTATACAGATAACGACCATTTGAAACATTGTGGGGACCCAGAGCCTTGGTACCAGCATGACCCTTAGAGCCCCTACATCTCCTCCACATTTGCAGATGACTAGATGTGTCTCTCCTGAGTCTCAGACCTCATACTTGGTTGCCAATGCTGAGTTTTATTCAGCTAGTTATTAACACTCCTTGCCAAAGGGTAAGTTCTTCCATGAGACCTTTTGTTTCTTAGGAAGGGAAATTTTGGTCCAGGTTCCATGGTTCATACCTGCAATCTCAGCACTTTGGGAGGTCAAGGAGGGCAGATCTCTTGAGCTCAGGAGTTTGAGACCAGCCTGGGCAACATGGCAAAAACCTCATCTTTACAAAAAATTCAAAAATTATCTGAGAGTGGTTGCATGTATCTGTAGTCGCAGCTATTTGAGAGACTGAGGTGGGAGTATGGTGTGATCATGGGAGGTGGAGGTTGCAGTGAACTGAGACTGTGCCACCCTCCAGCCTGGGGGACAGACGCAGACCCTGTCTCAAAAAAAAAAAAAAAAAAAAAAAAGAAAAGAAAATTCAGAACTTAAAAGATCATTATTCAAAAAATTCGCAACTATAGAGTTAACAGGCACAGTCTTTTAAGTTCTCTATTACTTTTTCTGCCTACTTGAATCTGTTGGCTATTCTACTGGTGTTGAGATAAAACTCATTGTTTATAGTATTGTTACTTCAAGGTTGTATTAGTAACTGGAGATTTTGTTTCTCTTACACAACTTGGCAAGTTCTCACTAAAATGTAATCATTGAAGTATTATCCTTTAACTCACTTGAAACTGAAGGGAAAAAAATGGTAAAAGAGATTTCTAAAAATCAAACTTTCATGGAAAATGTTTTACCCAAAATATTGGTCCACAGCCTCCATTAGCTTGCCAACTGGGTCAAATAAAGTTTAGCCTTGGGAAAGGTTCCAATTTTGTCAGAAATAATTTAGGTCTAATTGTCTTTTTTAAACTAGTGAGTTTATATTAGTATCTCACAGCTAAATTTCTAAAATGAAAGTTATCTTTATTTTTATGTGTTTATATGTGTAGAGAAGTGTTTGCATATGTATGTGTATTATGCTGTATGTTGTGCCATATTGTACTAAATAGATGTATAAATAAATGAGCACTCATGAATTAGTAAGTTTAAATATCTTCCAGTTCATGTGACTTAAGAAAATCCTTAATAAATAAGCTTATTTAAAAAGTATTGATAAAATAAAAATAAAATTGTCTTCTGAATTATCAGCATACATTTTTGCCTGGATTTACTGAAGAGACAGTTCTATATTTTCCTCTGCTAGATATTTTAATGTGGCAGGTTTTAGAATGTAATAAAACTACAAACTCAGCCCAAAACAGAAAGATCTATGTGTATTCTTTTTATAAGACTACTTTAATATTGTTAGTTTAATGAAAACAGCTGAATTTTCTGAGCTATCATCAAAATACTCATGTATTTAATTTTAAAGTTCTTACTTAGGTAAACACTTGATAGTCACAGGCTGTAAAAATGGTCAACTTGGAAATAAATTTAAATGATGACTAGCTTTGTCTAATTTCTCAGTTTTCATAAGTAATCTAGGCAACCTGTTAAAAATAATAAATTAGGTAAATACTTGTAAATAAACTTTTCATGTAATTTTAAATATTAAAGTTATGTTAAATTAAATAATACATACTCATTAAATACTTGGGTCATTTTCAATTGAGAGAAAAATTTTGTTATAAGGAAACATGTTTCTAAAAATTAGGAAATTATTTTAATATATAAAGTACTGATATATGAAAGACAATTCAAGATCTTGCTTCCTAGATTTTGACTAAAATTGAAGGTTACTAAGAATTTAAAATATTTTAATATATAATTCTATATGCAAAGTATGCAAAAATATGTCTTTTTGATGAAAAATGTAAGAAAAGCATACAAATGCATCATTTTGAGAAAAAGGATAATTTTATCTAATTCAGAGGTTATTCATGAAACAAGACAGAAAGGAACCAGTAAGTAGGAAAGAAAGATGTGAAGAATGTATATGAATGGAATGGATATGATGCTGTATTTTTGGTAAGAAAGGCAAGAGGAAAAATATTAATCTTGTATGAGAAAGAAGCTTATATGGTAAATTGTTGTCTTAAAGTAAAATGAGTGGTTATTTAAAAAACAGAAAGTGTTGGACAAACCAGAAAGTCCAAGCATGTCATAAATGGTCTGTGTAAGTCATGATATAGTTGTGAAAAGAGAATTTATGAAAGTTATGTTTTATGTGATCAAGTTGGCTATAATAGAAATAACATTATTCATAATAGTCTTTCTAAAGATTGATCTTTGATATTAAAATATATTAAAACAAAACAAAATTTTGGCAGTTATGTTAGAAAAATAAGGTTATCTAAAAATATTGATTTGCTCTTAATGCAATTGCAAGAGGTTTTGATTTTTAATTCTGAAATCAGTTTCTTTTTGAAACTTCTCAGATTTATGTCTCAAAAGTTTAACTTTTGCTGTATTTCACTGCACCTGATTTGTGAATTATACATGATTGCCTTCAGTTCCTTTTCTCCTTAAAAAGACATAACTTATTGCTTAGCTGAGATGATAACTCTCTCTTTCAACATTTTCATCAGTTATTGTAAATGTTTTTCTCCAGTTCTAACTCTGCTGTTGTGACCTGAGGCTGAAATGTTTATCTTGAAGGTCCGGAAAAGTAATTTTTTTCTCAAGTATAACTGATTCTGTGCCTTGACTTTTCTTGACATGTCTGAATTGTTCAGTGCAACCAGGAAACTTCCTATATTGTTACTATAAGCCATGTATTCCCTCTGCTCAAGATACTAGTTTTGTGTTTACATTCCTCTATCATATAGTGTACATTCATGACCCTGGACCCACTCTTCCTGTGTCTGATTGAATTCAAGGGCTCTTTTCATCAGATTTGACCATTATCTAAATGGGCTTTTCATAAGAAAAGGCAAGCACACTATAGGAGGTTTTTCTTTACGTTTTTCGTAGCTGGCCTACACAATAAAGATTTCACAATCTATTAAGATAATTCCTGTGTTGTCTTTATTCAGTTTTTGATTAATTAGGAAAACTGAGCTTAAAAGGGTTAAGTATTTTACATCAATGTTACGACTGCAGTGAAATGAATAATTATTATTTTACGATAACCTGTGATTCTGTTTTGATCAAGTATTTTAAACCTTTTGACATCTTTTGCAGTTTTCCCAAAGATCAAAATTCTAAATTTAGTCTTTTTGATTAAAATATTAGACTTATTAGGTAGATTGTATAGAAAATATTATCAAATGATAAATAATCTAGGTCTTCTTTACATTTTATTTTTGGATATGTTATTGCTATAAATGTCATAAAATATATAACATAAAAATATAACATGCTATCAGTTATAATTTTGATTATGTTAAATCTTTTCTGAAATTATATTTTTATAAATATTATTAATGTGAGTATTCGAAAGACTATATAAACTTTATAAAAGTTTGATTTTTCTGATGTGGCACTGTCAGTCATGATTCCAGTTATCTTAGAATGCTGCATATAATAGAAATAACTAGATGTTCTTGTCAACTGGGAACTTTCATCATATTTTAATCATGGCTATTCAAAGTTTTCATTATCTACTGTATTATTTTGAAGTATTCTCTAAAAACATTTATAATAAGCTCTATTCCAATTTTTTTCATAAATAATAACAAATATGGATACAAAAAAGTTAAAAACATAGTACAATTAATGAAAAAATATGCAAAAGTATGTTCCCGTTTTGTTGCATGATTATCAACGGTTTTATTTTTTAAAATTTCTCATTTGTAACTGATACTGATGCTATTATGTATATACCACTATGTATAATCTGTAGTATCCTTGTATAGTCCTGTTGAGGTGTTATGTTAGGTACAGGAAAATGTCAGGAAAGAAAAATAGATTATGCTAGTTAAAAAATAGAAGCTATTCAAAATTTGCTATCCAAGAAATAGGAAAGTATGCAATATGCCCAATTCTTCACAAATACAATGGAAGATCACTGACCTTTCTAAGTAAAGAGCCTTCTTAGCTATGTGGAACAATCAGTATTGGTTTTGTAAATGCAACCAGAAGGTTGATTTATGATCAAAGGGGGAATCTTGTGAGACAAAATGGCAAAGGGAAAGAAGCCCTGTTGGCCCTTTTGAGCTAGCCAGCATAATTTCACAAGCCCCTGACTCTGGAATGATGTGCAGCTCTCCAGAAAGACACCTTGAAGACAAAACAGGATAGGGCACATGGCCCCCCACATCTCTTGCCTGAATCACCATATTCCTTAAAATATGAATGACCCTAGCACTTGCCTTTTCCTGCATATAAGATGACATCTGATAGGGTTAATGATTGTGCCTTTGTAATCTATGATCAGATGTATTCTTACACCAAAACCTTGGTGTGATCCTGGTTTGATGTAACTTGTGAGCAAGTTTGATGCGATTTCGCATTTACTGAGCCCCCACCCGCTGTATGTAAGCTGTGGGCTGAAACACTGTGCCAGAGAATTCTGACAACTTTTCTGAAGGACTGCTCTGGGGCTATAGTCCTCATTTTCTGTAGTCTTCAGTAAGACTTTTGAACAAAACTTACTTTAATGATGTAAGTGGTTGAATTTTTTTTTTTTTTTTTTTTTGCCAACACTCGCATTGGTCTGCAAGGCACATAGTAGGTCCTTGGTAAACATTTGTTAAGCAAATACTTGCCTTATACTTATAGAGAAGCCATTTCTCAGGCTAATCCAACTATTCAAACACAGCTTAGAAAAGACTACGAAGAGAAGAGAATTCAAATATTTTGAAAACCTACTATACGACAAAGCATGGTTTTAGTTATTCTGTGCATTCATCCTTAATACCATATTTTTAAAATAAAAAGTAGACATTATTATCAAACTTTACAACCTTTGAAAAAGTCTTTGAGAGATTAAATAGTTCTTGCAAGGTTACAGCAGTAGTGGACTCAGGTGTCAAATTACAACATTTTTCCTGTCACTCAAGGCTGACATCCCTGTCCATGGTACGCTGGGTGCAAGTGGGAGCAACTCAGAAGAAGAGCAGCTTGGAGCTGATTTGGAAACAGTTTACTCTACCAGTTTACCCAGAACAGGAAAATTCAGAGGCAGCAAGGAAGAGTTTCCAGGACATTAAGAGCCTTGGTCCAAGACAACAGACAACAAGGGAAGTGAGGGAAGAAAACACAGAAACTACAGAACACAGACCAAAGAACTCACCTGCCTTAAGGATTACTCTATTATGGCGTACAATAAGCATTAATGTTTACGAGCCTAACATAGAGCTACTTATGAAAAGCTACATCATATTTAATTGGTAATTACAATAAAAAAGGAAAATGTATGATACAAAACAAACACTGAACTAGTGGTATTTTATTTACAAATCAAAAAAATATGTAAGTGGGTTATGGTCATCTTCACTTCCTTCCTCTAATCTCAGATACTGTGACACCAGGGTTCAAGATGCAAATGCTGCTGTCTGTCATGTGGGTTAAGTCTCAAAAAGGAACATGACAGAAAAAGGTTGTCTCAGTTCACGTAGGTTATGCTGGAGGACAAAACATCAGATTTAGAAGATCTCATGACTTTTCTCATCATATCTGCAGAGACACTGGAGTGCACTGACTTGGCTGCTCAGAAAGGAACAGTACAAAGACTTTAACTGTCTCAGGTCCACCTGATCAGTGAGATTTGAGGGGAATCCATGCTGAAAACCCGTGTAACTCATCACCAGCACACAGTGTGCCACAGGATGTAGTGGAGAAGCTTGCTTGGTAATGCCAAAGTTCTCTAGCCATAAGAATCTTCGTAGGCCAGGTGCGGCGGCTCATACCTATAATCCCAGTACTTTGCGAGGCCGAGACAAGTCGATCACTTGAGCCCGGGAGTTTGAGACCAGCCTGATCAACACAGGGAGATCCTGTCTCTACAAAAATAATAAACAATATTAGGTGGGTGTGGTGTTGCAGTTCTGTGGCCCTAGCTAATCAAGAGGCTGAAATGGAAGGATCACTTGGGCTTGGGAGGTTAAAGTTGTAGTAAGCTCTGATTGCACTGCTGTTCTCCAGCCTGGGTGACAGAACAAGACCCTGTCTCAAGGAAAAAAGGAAAAAGAAATTTTCGTAGATACTTACTTATTGACAATCAACCTTTCTGGGGCTCATCAGAGATGCAATCAATCAGGATCTTCAGGAAGAGGTCTGGGAAGGTACACATTTACCTGCTGCTCAGGTGATACTATCTCAGGGGTGTTTCAGAAATAGTGTCTGACTATAATAGTAGATTTTCAAATAGGAGGATCACCTAGAGGGTTTGTTAAAATACTGAAACGTGGGCCCTACCCCAGAGCTTCCAATTTTGCAGAAGTGAGAGGGTAGGGGTTGGAGGGGAGTATCAGAATTTGCATTTCTAATGAGTCCACAAGTGAAGTTCCTTCTGTTGGTCCAGAGACCACATTTTGCAAAGCCTGTGTAGCCCTGGAGCAAGACAGGAGAGAAGAGGGAAACTTGGGCTTCATCCCAGAATAAAGTGGTCAGGGGCCAGGGAGGGGCTGGGAATTTGGCCTGGAAGCTCCACACTTCATCTTATCTCCCACCTTCTCTCTTTACCTCCCACTCATCTCTGAGTTTTCTTAACATCCCACTCTCCCAATGGTCAGCCTACTGAATCAAAATTTGAATCTCTATGGGCCCAATCTGACACTAGGAAAGACTGTGCAACGCACCCAAGACTTTTTTTTTTTTCTTTTTCTTTTTCTTTTTTTGAGACGGAGTCTTAACTCTGTCGCCCAGGGTGGAGTGCAGTGGCGCAAACTCGGCTCACTGCAAGCTCTGCCCCCTGGGTTCACACCATTCTCCTGTCTCAGCCTCCCGAGTAGCTGGGACTACAGGTGCCCGCCACATGCCCAGCTAATTTTTTGTATTTTTAGTAGAGATGGGGTTTCACCGTGTTAGTCAGCATGGTCTTGATCTCCTGACCTCATGGTCTGCCCGCCTCTGCCTCCCAAAGTGCTGGGATTACAGGCATGAGCCACCATGCCCGGCCTTCACCCAAGACTTTTACCTTCACGAGGAACCCAAGAAATGAGAATTAAAACAGCAAGATAAATACTTTGGAAAGGTTTCAAATATGGTAGAAATACGGTTATAAAATTTCTTAAACTAAGGTACTTCTTTTGATATTTAATAACTAATGTAGTCATAACTCTCTTAGTAAGATCTCAAAATCCAAATGATTCAGGTTTTTAAAATACCACCTGAGGCTAATGTATTAATTTCATTATTATACAATTATTTTGGTTATAGAAAAAAATAGAGTATACTAAAATACATGCATACCCAGTACAAATATTTCAGTCCCTAAATTTATTAAGTAAGCCAAAATGAGTTACAATAACTCCTGAGCCCTCTTGATTTTCAACTGTTATAGACACTTTTGAGATTCTAATACAAGCTATGGTTCCTGTCCACAGAAAATTCCAATAGATACAAAGCATGGGATGTAATTCAGAGGTTCCTGGATATCCTGGATGGGGTCATCATCATGCCCCAATTCCAAGAATGCCTGGTTTAGTACAGCAGCAAGTCTTCTACAGAAATAAAGTATATGATTTCTGCCTTCTCCCCAGATTCCATAAAAAGAGACTTTTGATAAGCAGCCCCTTCCAGGCTATAAAGTAAAATCCCCCCTTCCCCCAAGTGTTTTCCATTTCAAAAGCTGTTCTGATTAAGAATATGTTCCTATCCAAGCAAGAAAGTGCCATTAGGATGCGTTCATTTCTCATCCTGAAGATTCTGCTTCCCACTTCGTGAGGGACTCACTCTCACTCCACCCACAGTATAAGGGGTGTTCTATAGTCAAGGTCAACTGTCTAAGGTGGCTGCTCATAGCTTTGTCTTGTTATCATAAGGGCCCTTCTTGAGGGAGAGTCAGTTTAAATGGGACTTTAAGATCCCCTGTGCTAACGTACTTATCCCTGGGTACAAGCAAGTATTCGTTGGAGATGAGAAAAATCTAGAAAATAAACACTATTGGAAACGGGTAAACTACTGTTCTTCAATTACTTAAAGAAAGTAAATTTGTTATCCTTATTAAAGGTAAGAGGCATACATACTCTATGTCTTGTATACAAGAAAATAGAATGTAGATAGACCTAGCAGAGTGCAGTATATTTACCAAGCACTCTCAGTATATATAGTAAAAATAATTATCTTAATTTATCTAATAATTATCAGATTTTTCTATTGTCCTCTTCATTGACCATTCTCTTATTTTTATAATAGTTAAGAATATGTAAGTAGCTGAAAAATTTGTAATATGAATAGAAGCCTATTGTTTTTAGGAGGAATAAAAGGGTGGATTGAGAAGAATATGAATGTCAACTAATCTTTGTTTCATTTCTGAAAGCTTGAAAGAGTATGCTAAATCCAGGAGTACAAGATGGATTGGAACATGTATAAATTAATAAATAAGGCATAAAATCTTTGCTTGTGTAACAGTCCTGTAGGAATTAGTCCTGCAAGTAGTTCACAGATTAGGACTGGTAGGACATTAAGAGAAGCCTTCTGTTTCTCATTTTACTACCCCAGGCAGACACTACTGATCATGCTCTGCTTCCAGCTGGGACCAAAGTGGCTCCAGTATTATTCCAAGAGCAGTCAAAACCAATCAACGGGAGTTGCCATGAGCATCACCATGCTAAGACAAGATATTACTTAAGTAATTGACAAACTACAGATTTTTTCATGCTAACCTTCACCAGATGCCAATACTGAGTGAAGCCTCCCCTGATCACTCAACTTTGGGCATCCTTCAGAGTGAGTTTCTGGCTAATGAACCCCTTTCTACTGCACACGATGGATTAAACATCCTAGTGAACTGTTTTGTCACAGATTTTTGTTTATTTCTTTTAGTCAAACAGTCAGAACCTGCCAAGAAGCATGCTATTTTCTGTTTGAAAGTACAGCAGAGGAATAAGCAGCAAACTGATTCTGGCAGGTTAGTATGAAAATTGAAAATAACATGCAAAGATGGTAAAAAGGAAGGATGACTCCCAGATGGCTTTGGGAAAGAGCATGGTCACTTGTCTAAAAGAACATCAGGGCCAGGCATGGTAGTTCATGCCTGTAATCCCAGCATTTTGGGAAGCCAAGGCGGGCGGATCACCTGAGGTCAGGAGTTCAAGACCAGCCTGGCCAACATGGCGAAAACTCATCTCTACTAAACATACAAAAATCACCAGGCGTGGTGGTATGCATCTGTAATCCCAGCTACGTGGGAGGCTGAGGAAGGAGAATTGCTTGAACCAGGAGGCGGAGGTTGAAGTGAGCCAAGATCCCACCATTACACTTCAGCCTTGGAGATGAGTAAAACTCCGTCTCAAAAAAAAAAAAAAAAAAAGAAAGAAAAAGAAACACACACACACACACACAAAAGAACATCAGAACTGTCACTCATGGCCAGCCCTGTGTTGCAGTTAACAACTGCACCAGTAAGAATGATGACAACAACTACACCAGTAAGAATGATGACAGCAACTCGTCACCATGCACCAGATACTTACTTGGCAGCAGAAACTTGCTTAGCATTTTCGCATATACTGGGCTCAGTCTATATAATGCCCTCCATGGTTTTGTGGCTATTGCAAATGGGCATCCTGTGGTTCAGATGTGTTCAGGGGCTTCTCTAAGGTCACCTAACTAATTAAGTGTCAGAGTGGTGACTCATCCTTAGGTCTACCTGTACAACTCTTTAGTCTGATAAGGGCACCAAAGAACAATGTGAGCAGGCACACTGACGATGTCCTTCTCATGTCTAGAGATGTTTACTGATTAGCAGAATGTGTCATGGCTAGTTTGCAATAAAATCAAGGTTAAACGCAGATGCTTGTCAACCTTAGTCTGTAACTCTTTCAGTATGTAACCAGTAGGACATGGAGTTGGTGTGGCGAAGGTCTTCGAAAAGGTGAAATATGTGAATGGTGAGAAAAGGAGACTAAGCATTTGATAATGGTTTGACTTTAGAAAGAGATCTCAACGTCCAATACAACAGTCTGTAAATATATAATGAAGGACTCTAAAGATCAACAGGACAATGAAACATGTTAGTTCCATAAGCACTAGATCTGGTGTCTTAGGTAGCTTTCCCAGAATCATCCTCCAAGGGAAGGTCCATTCTAAGCCTACTTCATATCTGCACGTATCAACTGTAACTAGAGTGACCATATAAATGGTGTGCCAGGAACAGCTGCAAAGTATACCTGTTGTGCGAGTGAAATAATTAGTATGCCTGTACTCTCAGAATTTCCCTGCTTTGGTGATAAATTATTGGTTGCACTAATCACAGCATTTATGATAAAATATTGCATTTTTTTCTCTGTGTTATTTGTATTTTGCAAGGCTATGAGCTCTTTGAAGACAAGAAACATGCTTTATGAACCTCTATCTGACCAAATTTCAATGATGATGGGCACACATTGGTAGAGTTGGGACTCGGGAAATATTCACATAGTCCCAAAGGTCTTCCTCCTGACATTTTAACCTCAGATGCTTCTACATCAATTTCCTCTGAGGTCGAGTTTTTTTTTTATTTAAAATTTCTCTCAGCTAGGAAGACATACACTGTCTAAAAGAATATCCCATGAAAGTTTTCCATGCAAGCCAAGACTCAGGGAATGCTCTGCAGTGAGTAAACATAACATCTGCATTTGCTGTATAAACATCACAGATTTGAAGTGAAATGACTCAGACTTTGCCTAGAAATCATTTGAGATGTCGATCTGTTTCATTTCATTATCTGCAGCCTTGTTTTTTTTTTTTTCCCTTTATTTAAAGAAAAGACTAAATGACTTCTGGATGTAGAAATGCTTTTTAAAAATGGCAACAGTACATCTCGTTCGAAGGAGACTGGTAATTGCATCGTGTTTTCTCATGAACAACTCATGCAAAGGCAATCAGCCCATTAGATGATTTGTGTTTCATAAATACACAATAGTATGACTGTAATTATTTGCTTAATACACTGGTTAAAATTGTCCATAAAGCTAGTCTCAAAGAATGAGGGGAAGAGTTAAGTAAGACAAGGTTGTAATGAAGGAAGGCGAAGAATTTTAATGGAAAATTACAAATCATCAGAAATACAGGCTCTCACACCAACCCTGTCTAAGCATCCCCACACCAAACCCCCTTCCAAGAGGGCTAATAAGCTACACCTGGAGTAAGGTTCTAATATTGGCGAGGGAAATGAGCAGGAAGATAAGTCCTGAGGCCACAGAGCATAGAACCAAGAATCATTCAGGGGTAAAATTATAATTGAAAGTCAAGCAGATAGTCAGTTGTAATAAATGGACTAAATGGCTGGGTAATGCGACAGAGACCAGGTGCTCTGCAAGAAGAGGTCCCACAACATGAAGACCAGTCAGTAAATACAGGGTTGGAGCTGAGAGCTTTCATTTCTAGCAAGCAGCAGGCATGCAGCAGATAAGTCCTGAAGACCTCACCATGGTGTTGCAGCGTGGCCACAGGGGTGTCTGTAGGACCAAACCACATTTCTCAAAATTGGGCATACATCAGAATCATCTGGAGGACTATGTAAAACACAGAGGGCTTGGCCCCATCCCCAGAAATCGGGAGTCAGTAGCTCTGGAGCAGAGCCAATGATGTGCATTTCCAACAAATTCCCAGGCAATGCTGGTACTGTAGGTCACGAGACCACATTTGGAGAGCTACTACTATGGGGCCTCTGTCGCCTCTCCTAAGATCCAGAGAGGAGCTGTTAAAATCATAGAAAGAATTCATCGAAGTCACTATTCACTTGTTCTACAAAAAGCCTAAAAAAATAGCTCATTGGAATAGTTGTCCATTGCACTCTGCTCTGGAGCTGGCTCTTAAAGCAGTGGTTTTCAAAGTGTGGTCCCAGGATCAACACCCTCAACACTAGCTAGGAACTTGTTTAAAAATGAAACTTTTTTAAAAGCCCTATGCCAGACGTAACAAATCAGAAATTCTGAGAATGGGTTCCAGTCATCTGTGTTTCAAGGAGTCTTCCAGGTGATTCTGGTGCCTGCTGCACTTCGAGCGGTGCTCCCTTAGTGTAAAAGAAAATGAAGGTAGGGGAGGGAAAGAAGGTGGATGGAAAGGCTGAATCAATGATCTGGAAATTACATAACCTGAGATGTAGGTCAGGCTCTTTTTCTCCTTAGTTTTCTGTCCTTCTGTTTTCTTATCTATAAGTAGAGTGGGCCCACAAGCTTTATTAACTTACTGTGGTATTAAGGTAGGTTGTATTATTGTTCCCAGATACATATTTACTTTTCCTGTAAAAGGTAATTACACACCCCGGCTTATGGCCATGAGACCGGCCATGCCTTGTGGGACCTGCATGGTTCCCTGCCTGGCGACGTGGGAATAACCCTCCGACTTCCTTTGAAAAAGGGCCTGCGAGCACAAACTGTGACAACCACTGCATATTTCCACAGGTTTGTTCACTCTTTTCTTCTGTCTTGAGAATAGAAAGTCCTAAACAGAGTTATTGCTTCAACCTGGGGCTTTGAATGAAAAACTGCATGGAACAAAATCACAGAAGCTAACCCACAGCCAGTGAGATATAATGTGAAAGTAAGTGGCATTTAACGCTATTACAAGTTACTGAGATTTGAGATTTGTCAGCTATGACAGCAAATCAGATTAATACAGGCATGATATACAGATCCAAAGAGATAATGCACATAACGATGTGTTGAATACATATGAGGGACTACCATATTTAAGAGAGGATTAGAAAAGATTAAAAAGAGAAGCCCATCAACTCAAAAATTCCACTGATAGGATTTTTGGATCGTACCTATTTAATGTTTGCTTCTCTTTTGCTTTCTTTCTCCCTCCCCTCTGCGTCATTTCCTTCTTCTATTTCTTCTAAATTCACCGCATTTTTACTTTTCTTTTTCCCCCTTCCTTCACACCTCATCTGAGGAGTGGGATTAGGAAGCAACTGGAGAGGGAGAGCAGGTCCTTCCTTGTGGGTTACTGATCAAATTGTGGTTTAGATATCATTATGGAGTGGAAAACCATCATTCTCCCAATGTGTGATAGAATGGACCAGTAGTACTCGGACATACACTGTAAATGGATTCAATCCCCAATTATTATAATGATACAGTCTCCTAATATTCTGAGACTTTCAAAATGCCTCAAATGTTTGAAATCACATCTACCTTCCAGGCAAACAAAAAGTTGGACTAAAGGTTTTAAGTTACAATAGATAACAGCTTAACTCTGGGTATGTGGTAAGACTAGAGTAAGGAAAGAAAGAACAATGCACACTCATGGAAGTTCTATTTGTTTGTCCAGGTCTGTCCCATTTCTGTAAGGGAGAGAATCTTCTCCCTTACATATTGTTCTGCAAATCAAATAGCTGTGTGACTTTAGGGCCTTAAGTTGATATGCAATTGCACCAACCAGGCTAAAATGCTGGGACAGGAAGTAAGGCAGAGCCTACATGAGGAAAGCATGGGGGCCAAGAGAAGAAACTTCAAGAAAGAGACACACAGTAACCGTGCAGCTGATGGGAAAGCCTGAGGGACATATGGCATCAAGGCCTGGATATTTTCTCCACTTTTATTCTTTTGTCCCAGACTCTATTTCTCAATGTCTATTTTTTCTTACACTTTTGTTATTCTGGCTTCCTGAACCTCCTTTCCCTTCTGCTCTTGTTTCTTTCCTTTAACTTGGAGTTGTCTAACCTGGTTCTTAATTTCAGCCCTGAAGCTAGAGGATGAAATCATTCAAACACATCTCAGCCCAACAGGCTCCACTGACCAACTATTATTTGAAGATAATGTTAATTTCGTATGGCCTGAATGTTGCTTTCATGTAGGTGCTGCATTAACAGCATCACCAGTTGTTTACTCTTGATGAAATTCTGGTGACAGATGATTAAAATTCCCAACAAAGCTCAGGTCATGGTATCAAATCAATCCATACTGCCATGTTATTTGCTGGAAAAATTTTACCAAACAGAAATAGAAGCCCTAAGTGGTAGTGAAAATTCAATATGACTAATGTAAAAGCTAAACCAGACTTTCAATCATTCAGTCAACTGAATACCTTAGTGAATATCTACTGTGTGCTAAACTCCATCCTAGCTACAAAGGACAACATCTGTGCCCTCCAAAGTTTACATTAAGGTTTGGATGACAGGCAAAAAACAAAGAAAGAAAGAATGTAATTTCGTATAAGAGGCCGATGAAGAAACACCAAGCTGAGTAGAAGGCAAAGAGTGAAGGTTGGGGCTGACTTGGAGACGGCATGTTTTCTATAAACCCCACTCCTTGGGTTCCTCACATGGCAGCCTGTGGTCAGGGAAAGACTGTCAGACAAGGTGACATTTACAGGGGTCTACACGAAACTGAGCTAAATGGGTTTGCAGATAGAGAAAGTTAGTGTAAAACCCTAAACAGTGGCCTGCTGGGCACATTCTAGAAATAACGAGGTCGATGAGTTCAGGTCTATGACAGTAGGTGTAAAAAGTCTGGGATCAAGTTCAGGGGCCAGATTGGGTACTGCCTACTAGATCCAGGTTTGAGAAGAGGAGAAATGCAGTTGGTTTCTCATGTTGTGAATCGATAGCTCTGGATGCCCTATGGAGAAGAGACTACTGCAGTCCAGAGGAGAGGGCAGGAGGCTTGGGAGGAGGCTTGTGGCTACAGGAGGGGGATGGAGTGGAAAGTAGCGGGGGAGATGGCAGGAGCATGCAGCCTGCAGGTGTGAGGTGGTCAGCAGTGCTTGGATTCAGAATTTTTCTTGAAGCTACAAGTGAAGGGATAATCAACAGGTACTAAATTGGAGATGTATTTTTTTAAGAGATAGGTTCTCATACTGTTGCCCAGAATGGAGTGCAGTAGTGCAATTATAGCTCACTGTAGCCATGCACCCAACTCTTGAGCTCAAGTGATCCTCTCACCTCAGCCTCCCAAGTAGCTGGGACTACCTATAGTCACCTACCACCATGCCAACCTTATTTTCTTTTTATTTTTGTAAAGGTGGGGGTCTCTCTTGGTTTCCCAGGCTGGTCTTGAACCCTTGGCCTCAAGCAAGCATCTCTGTGAGCCAGTTACCTAATACTTCCAGGGATCGTGGTTGCTCAGTGGGGCTTGGAGGAGGAAGATGAGGGACAAGTGAGGCTAAAACATAGTATGTTTCTGAATATCCAGACTTATCTTTGAAGAGGGTCTTGGCGTGAACACAGTGTTAGGTGGATGCGCACACATTCCTCAGTTTCTATGTCACATGTCTCAGCATAGAGTGTCACATCTTAGCTATATCTGCAGCCAGTGCTTTATATGATTTTAGCACGATTGCCAAGTGAAAACATGGGGCAGTGGTGGAACTGTCCGCTGCAGTGTGTGAGAACGTGTTGGTGGCTAACATTGTCTACAAAGGCAGTTATACGGTGGTAACACAAGACTGGCCCATTTGCACTCAGTTTTATTATTGTTTTAAAATTCTCTGCAATGCACCTCCTTTTTGTCTACACCCAGGCCAGAATCCTCCACCACTGCCTGCTCTCCACCCTGGTTATACCACAGTTGCCTGATCCAAAGAAGTTGCCAAATTAGTGGAGTATAGATATTTTTTGAGCTGCATAAGGCCTCAGGAAAACAAAAGTGCACTGGGGTTTATGTAACTTCCCCAAGTCACACCATTTGTACATGGAAAGATGTGTAACTGAATAATTTTATCCTCTAGTAAGAACTGTGCTGGGACACGATTAATCCTGAGCTCTTCACAATCATCCAATGAGTTTTATAGCCTCTCAAGACTTTATACAACTCTAGCTATCATCTGTTAGAATAGACTTAAACATCATCAAGACCAACCTCATGGTATAGAGTAGAAAAATGAGAGCCAGAGAAATTAAGCATCTAATCTAAGTTAACTCAGTGCTTTTGTTTCGTTTTGTGTTGTGTTACTTTTTTTTTTTTTTGAAGTATAAGGAATAATTGTACTTATGTCTATAAAAGTGCACATAAATATAAAACTCCATGCTTCATACACTTTACAAATGGAATGCATCTAGTTTAGGAGACAGAACATTCTATCACCATATAAATCCCCTCACATTCCCTTATTCTCCCTACCCGCAAAGTTAACAGTATTCTAATAGCACAGATTAATTTAGCATGTTTTAAAAATTTATATAAAATGAACGTATAGAGAATGTGCCTTTCTTAGGTCTGTTTTTTTCAACATTAACTTTGTGAGATTTATCAATTTTGATTAGTATTAATATAAGTCATTCATTCTTGCTGCTTAGAGCAAATATATGAGTATCTGGTTTTTAATAATAAGAAGGACTATTTCTGTGGGAGAAACACCCTAGGGTGGCCCTCATGTTTACACCCCACATAGAACCCCAACTTCTGAGTGTAGTTGAGACTCATGACTTGCTTTAAACAAATAGAATATGGCAACGATGATGTGATATCATTCGCATGATAAGGCTACATTACATTGCAAAAGTGATAGAATATCCTCCCTGCAATTACATTAAAAGATCCATACACACACACACACACACACACACACACACACACACACACACACACACATATTTGCTTGCTTTTGCTGGCTTAAAAAAGCAAGTTGCAGCCATGCATGGTGGCTCAGGCTTGTAATCCCAGCACTTTGGGAGACTGAGGCAGGTGTATCACCTGAGGTCAGGAGTTTGAGACCAGCCTGACCAAATGGTGAAACCTCTTCTCTACTAAAAATACAAAAACTAGCCAGGTGTGGCGGCGGACACCTGTAATCCCAGCTACTCAGGAGGCTTCGACAGGAGAATCACTTGAACCCCGGAGGCGGAGGTTGCAGTGAGCTGAGATTGTGCCATTGCACTCCAGCCTGGGCAACAAGAGCAAATACTGTGTCTCAAAAAAAAAAGGTAAGCTACAAGGTCAATAGGGAGTGCCACAAGGAACTTTCGTGGTCTCTAGGAGGTGGGAGCAGAGCCTAGACGACAGCCCAGAAAGAAAACAGGAACCAAAACTACAAGGAACTGATTTCTCCCAACAACCTAACAGAGCTCGGGAACAGAACTTTTCCCAGGGGAGCCTCTGATGAGACCACATCCCAGCTGATACCTTGATTGTAGCCTGTGAGCCCCTGAATAGAGCACACAGACAAATGGTGCTTAGACTCTTGACCCAAGGGAACTGTGAGATAAGAAATGTTTGCTCTTCTAATCCAGTACATTTGTAGAAGTATTACTCAACAATAGAAAACTAATACAAGAACCCAGCTCCCTGGCTTCCTAGTATAGTGATTTTTATTCATTTATATTGCTAACAGTAAGACACGATCCCTATAAACACTTAAATATTCTTTATCCACAATCCATTCTCAGTAATGACCAATTTGGCAAACATAGATCTTGAAGAATATTAGTCCTGGTTTCATCATTTTAAGTTTATAGTGGCCCCTTACCTTTAAAACGTCATTTATTAATTGATTAGACACCAATGAGGAAATTAGTGGAAGAAGTTGAAGTTGAATATCGTGTCCCAGCACAGTTCTTGCTGGAGGATAAAAGCATTCAGTTGCACATCTTTCCATGTACAAATGGTGTGACTTGGGGAAGTTGCCTAAACCTCATTTCCTGGGAAGAATGATCTTAGAGGAGGAAAAGAAAAAAAAAAAGAAAGAAAGAAAAGAAAACTGGAGTTGTATATTTTCATGACGCTATTTTCAGCATGTATTTCCCATAGATGCATCTTAAGCACTTTGGAGCAATGCCAACCAGGGTGCAATGTAGTTGTAAGTCAATATCATTACAACATAGGCACTTAACAGGAAGACATGACTGATGCAATACACCTGCTAGCATGAGAAGAAAGCTCAGCGGCTCTGGGGAAATAAGTTTCCGATACCCGTTTCTATTCCTTTTCACTTTGTCCTTGATTTATTGCCTCTGTCGGGCTTCAGCATGACAAAGGCTTCAGCTTTCAGCACAAAATGATATTCCAGACTCCACTAAATATATTTGTAAGACAAGGGCAGCCAACAAAATTAAACTGCCGGCACAAAGACCGGCTGTTATTTAAAGCTGGAGAGAGATTACCGAGGATTATTACTTTATCAAAAAATATTTCAGCTACGAAATCAGTGCTTATTCCTCCAGTACCTTTGGCTGTGTGCTAATTTATCTCCCACCTTGAACGGATTTAGTCTTTCATTGCCAGTTTATTGAAAAGCCTGACAAATGTCGATGGCCTATGGTGCTGGACACCCAGGCTTACTTAGTTATTGCTACGGAGAGCTGGAAATCAGGACCGTCAGAGGGGAATTACGTGTGCTGTTTCTTTGATTTTCATTGTTGTGCTTTCATTTAAACTATCAGGCGCTTCATTGCTAATCTCATTTGTCTTTTCAGAGGCCCCACCTAAGGTGGGCAATTCAAACACCTAAAAACCAACAGTATTAGCATCACGGAGCTGATGACTTGGTCACATTTTTCCCCTATCTATTTTTTAATGCAATATTTTGCCTGTTTTAAATTGCCTCCCTTTTAAGGTATTTTTTTCTCAGACCCTGATTATACTTTGAGAAGAAAAATATCTATCAAAATTAGAAATAATAAGAAGAGCGCAACCCATTTTTATTATCTGCAACTTTTTGAAGTCTTACTCTCATTTTATTTCTATGCTTTTAAGCAAGGTTGTTAGCCAATGTAATTTCTTCTTTTTCCTTCTTCAGTGTGCTTTGGTGCACAACAAAGATATGCCAGTGAACTCTTTTAAAGATGAACCATGAGTATATGCTTGTAAAAAGGATCTTTTGCTTGAAAAAAAAAAAAAAAGCCCTATTTTTAAAAGAAGCTCTTAAGCAATTTCACTAAGAAAAGTTGTCCACAATGGTGGAGTATTTATCGCCTGTAGACACTGGGCTCCCACATTGTGCTAGGCCAGGAGTGCTGAGTCCTGGAATTCAGATCATAGCAGTGGATATAATTGAACGGTAATTGTGAAAATGTCTGTAATAGACTGATACAGAAAGCTCAGTTGAAGGGCACTTAATGGAGTCTTTGGGAGAGGACCAGGAAAGCTTTCCCAGGGAAAGTGACATTGAACCACAACTTGTAGAAATTAGAATTTCTAGCAAGGAGGGAATGGAGGCAGGAAAAAAAGAGGATTCAAGCAAAGGTAAGAAAATGTCCAAAGACCTAGAGGAAGGACAGAACATGATGCATTAATCGTCTGAGCATAATTTAACATAGATAGAGAGTATAGTGTAGTGTGAGAATCATAAAAAGAAAGGCAACTTCAGAGGATAGCAAGAGACTGGGATTGAGGAGAGTCTGGAGATGAGCCTGCAGGCAATGGGACACTATCAAAAAATAAGTGACATGAATATATTTGAATTTTTAAAAGATCACCCTGGTCAGAATGAAGAATGAATTAAAAGAATACAGGCCTAGAGGTTCGGAGAAGTATTTGAACTCCATGGCAGTAATCTAATTCCAAGATTAGAGTGGCCAGAACAAAGATAGCCAAAGTGGGAGTATGAAGAATTGAATAGATTTAAAGAGACTGTGGAAGCATGCAATATAAGTATATTCAGTAAAGTGTGGTGACTGATGGACTCCGGAGGGGTGAGAAAGAGGAAAAGAAGAGTGACACTTGTTTCTGACATGGACATTTGGGTGAATGTAGAACATTTATCTGAAAAAGGAAAAATTCAAGCAGAAGCAGATCTAGCTGAGGGGTTGGAGTGGTGGGGAGGGATTGAGGTAGAGCTTGAGTTCATTTTGCGAAGTGTTGAGTTTCAGAGGACTAGGGGACAACCAAGTAAAGTTGCCCGTGTAGGTAACTGGGACAATTCTTTTAAGGCCAAATAGACCTACCCAAGCTAGGCATATAGATTTGGGTTCATCAGCATACAGTAACCAGTTGAAGTCATGGGAATGGGACTGGGAATGGATGAGCTAGCTCAGTGACGGTATATCTTTCCTTCAAAAAAAGAAAAAACAAACAAACAAAAAAACAGAGCTGACACAAAAAAAGTCAACATTTAAAGGGTAGGCTCAGGACAAGGTATTCATCCAGAAGACTGAGAAGTGGCCAATAGAGCTCCAACGCTCTTGTAAGGGCATGTGTCAATGAAAAGTCTAACCCTGTAAAATATTTGAAGAGATTTATTCCAAGTGAAATATGAGTGATCATAGCTCATGACACAGCCCTCAGGAGACCCTGAGAACATGTGCCCAAGGTGATTGGGGGACAACTTGGTTTTATGCATTTTAGGGAGTTATGAGACATCAATCACATGCATTTAAGATAACCACTGGTTTGGTCCAGAAAGGCAAGACAACTCAAAGATGGGGCTTCCAGGTTATAGGTAGATCTACAATTTTTCAGATTGTTTGAAAGACTTAATATCAATAGAAAGAATGCCTGAGTTATGATAAGAGGTTGTGGAAACCAAAGTTTTGTCACGCAGATGAAGCCTCCAGGTGGCTGGATTTAGAAAGAATAGATTGTAAATATTTCTTATGAGATTTAAGGTCTGTGTTAGTGCCAAATGCTAGTTGGCTTTTCCTGAATTCCAAAAGTGGGGAGTGTATAATGAGGTATGCCCGACTGGCCCTTTCCTGTCATGGCATGAACCAGTCTTTGAAGTTAACTTTGGAGTGCCCTGCCGTAGGGAGGGATTCTACTCAGATGATCAATCGGGGGTGGGGGGGCTTCAAATTTTATTTTTGGTTTACATATGTGTGCTCTAGGTAGCTCATGAGATTAAGGCCTGAACCAGATCTGGCAATGAGGAGCTTCTTATTAGCCTTAGCATGAACTATTTAAATAAAATGTGCTTAACTCTTAAAAAAGGGGTAGAATCATTTGTTTTTTTAATATATATATAAATAATATAAATACATATATAATATATATATATATAAATATATGTGTGTGTGTATATATATATTTTTTGAGATGGAGTTTTGCTCTTGTTGCCCAGGCTGGAGTGCAGTGGCACAATCTCGACTCACTGTAAACTCTGCCTCCCGGGTTCAAGCAATTCTAGTGCCTCAGCCTCCTGAGTAGCTGGGATTACAAGTGCCCCACACCACACCCAGCTAATTTTTTGTAGTTTTAGTAGAGACAGGATTTTCCATGTTGGCCAGGCTGGTCTTGAACTTCTGATTTCAGGTGATCCACCCACCTCGGCCTCCCAAAGTGATGGGATTACAGGCATAAGCCACCGCGCCCCGCCTGTTTTCAGTTAAATTATTTCATCATGTATTGTTCCATTAATTCCTTCATTCACTTGTTGAAGAACTACATTAACTGAAAACATCAAAAGGGGGCATATGTGCAACTGTCCACATAGTCATCTCATGTGTCTTCAGCCAATATCCTTTAGATATTTATACATATTTATTGGTAGGGGAAAAAAAAACTAATTTTCTTTTAACAAAACTGTAAACCACTTTCTTTATAATCTAACAATAGATTTATTTGAAGCACTTAATTTTTTATCAACGTAATGCATTTATAAAGTCAAATAGTATAGAAAAACTGAACATAAGAAAGCAGCTGTTGCTCCACCCTCTCGCCTTCCTCTTCACATGCAGTTACTTTTAGTTCTATTACTCTTCTTGCTATTTTAACTGTATTTTACTAAATATGTTGTTATTTCTTGATTTATACATTTTAGATATAATCTTTTGCCCACCAACATTGAAAATGAGGAGCTGCCTTTCTGAGACCGAGTCACATAAGAGCTCCTCTCATGCTTTCTGTATACGTCTATCACCATTTTGGTGAGATTGGTTTTCAAAGTCCTTATTGTTTGTCTGATATATGCATGCAAGTGATAAAGCTGGTATTTGTTACTTGCATACTTTTTCTAGGATCCTCCTTCCAAATGCCCTGTTTTCTTATATCTCATTCTAGACCTATAGACTTGGTTTCCTCAACTTTAAAATTCTTAACCTTCTGGGCCAAATAATTCTTTGTCATGGGGGCTATCCTGGTTTTACAGATGTTTTGCAGCATCCCTGGCTCCTACTCACTGCATACTCGTAGTAGTCCCATCTTGACAATGAAAAATGTCTCTGTATAGTGCTAAATGTCCCCTGGGAGGGCAAAATCATGCCCAGCTGAGAACCATTGACCCAGACTGGTTTTTCTCTGTGACATCTGCATAGCTGCAATCCCGAAATACCTGTCCTGTCCTGTGGTGGTTTCTCTGTTTCCTGGGTCTCGTGTCTTTCTTTTTTATATACTTCTTTAATTGGGTGAACCACGTTGTAACAGGCAATCTTCACGATGACGTCGAATAATCCCTGCCTCCTGGTATTCACACCCTTGTGTAATTTTCTCCCAGGTTGGGCTAGGCATCCCTTCTCCATTTAAGGTTCTAAAAGACTTTGATTTCTGTTTTAACTGTCCTTGTGTGTCCTCCCTCTATACCCTTGCCCCCTGTCCTCCATTGTTTCTGGGGAAGCCAGATGACACGCTGTTTAAGCAGCTCTATTAAAAAACCAGCATATCAAGCACCTGAAATCTCCTGTCAACAGCCACACGAGGGAGCTTGGAAGCAGATTATCATGCTCTTTGCCCAGGACAACAGTTTGACCTCAGAGACACCAAGAGCTGGAATCATCCAGTTAAACCAGGCTGAGATTCCTGACCTCTCCCAGAACTATATATGGTGATCAAGGTGTGTTGCATTAAGATGCTAAGGTTGGTGGTAGTTTTTATGCAATATCAGATAATGATGCATATCAAGTAGAGTCCCAGGAAAGATATTTAGGAAGTCTTCAATAATGACATTACACATGACTGATAATTTGACTAAACATAGAATTCCAGTTTGCAAACCATTTCCGCTTAGAATTGTGATATTTTTCCACTATCTGCAAATGTCCAGTATTTTTCTTGAGGAGTTCCATGTTTGTCTGCCTCCTGATTCGCCTATCTTTAGGAGATTTAGGATGTTGCCTTTGCCTTGGGTATGCCGTTTTCTATGCACTGTGCTGGGTAAGAGAACAAACTTTTACATCAGTTTTATTCTATAAAATATTTTCAATATATATTTGCTAACACCTTCTCCACATTTATTCTCTCTTTCTGTAAATGCTATTAGATATTGGACGTTACATTTTGACCCTCTGATTTTCTTCTTTGTTTCTGATTGCCCACTTTTTTGCATTTTTATTCAACTTGCTAGATTTCTCAGGTTTTATCTTCCACCTTTCTAGATTTTTTAACAAATTTCTCTATCACATTTCCAAAAATTCTTTCTCATTGTTTGCCAGTTTTATTTTAAAGATCATGTTCCCAGCCGGGCACAGTGGCTTGCACCTATATTCCTAGACACGCAGGAGGCTGAGGCAGGAGGATCCCTTGAGTTCAGGAGTTTGAGGCTGCAGTGAGCTATGATTGCACCACCGCACTCCAGCCGGGGCAAGAGAGAGAGACTCTGTTGCTTAAAAAATAAATAAATAAATACCATATTATTGTTTTATGGGTTTATATATTACCCTACCTAGGTGAAGATATTATGTTGTTAATGTTTCTCGTGTCTCTTGCATCACCCCTGTTTCTCCATTACCTTTGTTTATTTGTGTGCTTTCATTGTCACCTTTCGTCTTGGAGGGCTGGCGAAAGTACTGAATAGCCTTGGTTATTTGTTCACACTTATGACTGAGGCACTACAAATTGGACTGAAGGTCCCAAGTGCAGAAGCTACACAGGTCAGTAGATGGGCTTTACTGTCTGGTGATCATATGGGTAAACTACTTTTTTCAATGAGGGGACATTTCTATAATTCTGGTTATCACACGTTTTTCATGGGGCTGTTCAGTTCTTCCATGGTCAAGGACTCTTATCTCCTGTATAGAGAGAAAAGGGTCTCACTATAAGAGCTCTGGGAACAGGACCAAAAAATAAGACTGGGGATCCCATAGCCCAGTGTGCAGACCGGACTTTATTTCCATATTTAGCCCAGTATCTTCACCTTGCCCTCAGCTTTGGACAGTCTTTCGTTCAACTTCTGTATGCTACAGAATAAGCCTGGGATGGAAGTGAAAAGGAACTTGCCTATTAGCCTGAGCAGGGAGACTGTTCAGCAAACACTGGGGCAGAGGCAGCCTTCACCATTCATCTGCTCTTCAATTTCCCACACTGAGTTCATGTTTTTCACTCATACTAAATTATCTTCTGTTGTCTTTGTCTTTTCAATTTCCTACTTCTAAAAATTAAAAATTATTTAATTGCTTTGTCTTTTTTTTTTTTTTTTTAAAGACCAAGTCTTGTTCTGTCACCCAGGCTGGAGTGCCATGGTGCAATCTTGGCTCACTGCAATCTCCACCTCCCTGGTTCAAGTGATTACTCTGCCTCAGCCTTCTGAGTAGCTGGGACTGCAGGCATGTGCCACCACGCCCAACTAATTCTTGTATTTTTAGTACAGACAGAGTTTCACCATGTTGGCCAGGCTGGTCTCGAACTCCTGACCTTGGCCTCCTGAAGTGCTGAGATTACAAGCATGAGCCACCATGCCCGGCCTGCTTTATGTCATTTTGAAGGAGTTTAAGAAGGGAGAGATAATAAATTTGCACATTCATTCTCCATTTTTAAATGAGAACATACATTTATTGCATGGAATTTTTCTGACCAAAACCAAAAAAACCTGGGGAGCCCTATTAATACTTTAAAATCACTTGTTCCAAGAAAGTAGCCCTCCCCTGTGTGCTGTTCCACTACAGCGTTTCAGTTGACAGTGGCTGTGGGATTTGGTTGGTGAGTCTCAGAGCTGGGGGCTCTTACTACATCCTGAAACTTGCATTACAGAAATTCACACCAATAAAGGCGTGGTATTTTTTTCTTGACTTGTTAGTACTGTGTGCTTCCTTGTGCATCAAAGTGCGATTTGCTAAATATCAGGAGATATGTGGCAAGTTCCTTCATTGGCATTGTGTTTCTAAATCTTTCAGTGGTGTTTTAGCACTCCTGATATATTACCCCATTATTATTTCTGGCTGGCCACTCTCTTGAATGAAGATCCACAAGCAAGGCATCATGGTGGTGGGGTGCACAGGAAGTGAATGTGGCATTCCTAGACAATAAAACCTAGATGGGGGCTCAAGCAAGAACCCCCCCAAAAATGGCAGGTTCCTTGAGAGAAGTACACACAGTACCATGAAAGGTCAGAGAACAGAGCAGAAGAGTTTACAAGTTAAAAAGTAAATATAATGGGCTTTGATTTCCAGCCCCACTGATCCCTTGCTGTGTGTGTCTTCTTGGACAAGTCATTTAACCTTTCTAGGCCAAAATTTCCTTGTCTGTAAAACAGGGAAATACTAGTACTGACTCCATAGTCATTGTGTGAGAATGAGATGAATTAATGTATGCAGACTATGAAAATTATGCCTTGGCACCTACTCAGCACTTGACAGGTATTAGCTGCTAGGAAACATTTTCTAGCTGGAAGATCAAAGACGGTGGTATATGCCTGGTGTTAGGAATTTGAACTGGATTCTTAAGGCTGGAAACTATCCCCCAACCTATCTTTCCACTGCAGCTTTAGAACAGGGCATCTGACTGCCAGAGCCCTCATTTCTTAACATCGAGAGGTCAAGCTACTTATTAAAGTGGAGACATATCTTCAATAACTTTGAATTAGGAGAAATAATGATAATTCAAGGCCTCCTTGCTGGACAAAAGGTAATTAACTGCACAGAGAACCGAATAACCCTGAGCTCGGGCCTTTCATTGAATTTGTTTCACATCTCAAGATGTAAGTATTTACAGGTCAAGTGCTCTAAGAAGAGTAAAAACATGTCTTTTCTCTGAGAAAAGCTTTCTTCACACTGACTCCAACTATTTTCTTAATCCTTAAACCTCTAATTAGAGTTCCAGTCCAAAAGCTAAACATTCAATCTCCCATTTTCTCTATCCTTGGCTTACAAAAAAAAAAAGTAAAATAAAGGTAGTTTAGTAACCAGCCTGTTCTTTGGTCTGTTTTGTAACAACTCTTCTTTGTATTTTTGCCACACCTTTCAAGTGAGTTTCTCCAAGCCTTTTACAGACAGGATCTCATTAATGCCCCACCACACTGCTGGGAGACCCTTGACCAACACGATTATCCCACATTTACAGATGAAGAACTAAGGCACTTTGTGTACTCCTTTTTTCTTTCTACAAACAATGAAGCATCATAAGGGCAAATAATAATTATTCTGATTCTCACAGTACAGCTGTAAGCAATCAGCCTTGCTGAAAAAACAAACAGTTGTTCAATTCTTGGAAAATTTCTGAAGAGTTGTTTAAACTCGGAAAGTACCAAGTGAGAAGACCTAGAGGCCCTGAGAACGTAGAGCCACAGAATGCCAGCTCTGCAGAGACCCACTCCCCAAGCAACCCTGCCTCCCACACATACATCACAGGTGGCAGGACAGAATCTCAAAAAGAATGTGATTAAGAACTCAATTAATGCAATGGATATTCAGGCCTATTTATACTAGAAGATTTTTGAAATGCACCAGGACGAGCTACTCCCTCTTCCCGATACAGCCCCATTGTCATCCTATAATATCTTCTCATGGATTCTACAGGGCATTTCCCCTCTCACTATATATGTAACTTCTCCTCCTACTAGATTCAAAATACATTACATAAATCCAAGAATCATGAGAGGGGAACTACGTGCTAAGTTACTCTGCCTCACACTGATGTTACAAAGAGGAAATTGTATATTAATCTTAACCCAAAGAATCTTTCTGAAGCCAACTACACCATATTTAGCTTTCTACCATGAACACATAGAACAGCATCTAGCACATGGTAGGTATTATAGAATAAATGTTTGTGTCTCCACAAGATTCATATGTTGAAGACTAATTCTAGTGTGGCTGTATTTGGAAAGGAGGCCTCTAAGGAAGTAATTCAGGGTAAATGAGGTCATAAGGGTGGGGCTCTGATCCTACAGGATTAGTGTCTTTGTAAGAAGAGACACCAGCAAAGCCCTTCTGTCTCTCTCTCCCTTTCTCCTCATGCACGAGGGAAGACCATGTGAGCACACAGGAAAAGGTGGCCAACACAGAGGCAGGGTCCTCACCAGATGCCAACACTGCCAGTACCTTGAACTTGGACTTCCAGTCTCCAGAACCATTAGAAAACAAATTGTTGTTGCTTATGTCATTCCGTCTGTGGTATTTTGTTTTGGCAGCCCTGGCAAACTGAGACAGTAGGTATTAAACAGATGTTTGTAGAGTTGATTGTATTTTGACATTTTTGTTGGCTTTATTTCCATACTAGCTCTTTGCTGAGGGTCTTAGAGGACTGACTTGGAAGCTGCCATTGTCTCTATTTTGATTTTCTTTGATGCTGGCACATGCTGCCCAGCTAGCTCCACAGCCAAAGTTGTTGGGGTTGAGGTGGGGAATTTCCTTGTGTTTGACTATGTTGCCCCAGGTGTATTGTGCAAGGACTAGCCCCGCAGTGAGCAGAAATCTTTGTTAGTTCTACACATAACTCTGTTTCCTAATTATCATAGCTCTCTCTCTCTATACACACACACACACATACACACACATCTCTCTTTATTTTAGAAACATCAGAGAAGTTCCCTAAAGGTCTGTGTCGGGGGGCATTTGAGAAAGTCATTCTTAAAAAGGTTTTGTTTTCATGCTTGTATATATTAAAATCTCTTTCCTATGCCTGGAAATAGCTGGTATTCAAGAGGACACCCTGTACCTTATCTTTGTCCTTCTTCAGGGTAATGTCCCATCCAGGCCCAAGTGTTCTGCCTCTAGGCACTGCACATTTTCATTTCCTCTTTGTATTAAATTTTAACCCCAAATGCCCTAAATCCAATGTGCTCTGATAACCCCAGGATGCAGATCATTCATATTATTACTTATACCAATAAGGAAAAAAGTGTGTTTTATGGTTTACAGTCTGCACAGCATAGTTACTTGCATCATCTCATTTGACCTTTGTCCACTCAGTTGGCTACAACAAAATGTCATAGACTGAGTGAGTGACTCAGACAACACAATTTTCTCAAACTTCTGAAAGTTGGGAAATACAAACACAAGTGCTGGCTGACTTGGTCCCTGTTGAGGGCTCTCCTCCTGGCTTGTAGATGGCTGCCTTCTCAGTGTCCTCACATGGCATTCAAAGAGAGAGCGGGAGACAGAGTTCTCTAGTGTCTCCTGCTTTAAGGACACTAATCCTGTCAGATTAGGGCTCCAATCTCATAATTTCATTTAGCCTAATTACCCTCTTACTCCAAATACAGCTACACTGAGGGTCAGGGCTTCAACACATGGATTTTGGGAAGGGGGTGGTTCACAACTCAGTTCATAGCAATCTTCTTGGAACTTAGGAGCATACCACAAAATCAAGCATAAACAACAACAAAGAGAAGAGAAAAAAAGATGACCCAGATCCGGTATTACTCAGCATGCCACTGTTTCTCCAGTCAGGCCCAACCTTAGCACCCTAATCTAACCCTGTGATAATGGAAGCGCGCGTTGTCTGCCCTTATCATCCATTGACCTTCACTAGGAGAAAGTAACGAGGAGGACTCTTTATCGCCCTCTAGAGATCACACTGTATCATAATCGCATGACAGTGAAATGGATGATGAAAGTACAAGAGATTGTTGGAAAGCCCAGAAACGTAGGGAAAGAAACAACTAAAACAAAGTCTGGGAGATAGCAAAAGACTATTGGGAATTTTAAATTCAAACCCAGCAAAGTGTTGCTTGACACAAGCCCAGAGACTGAAGTGGTCAGGGCTTAGTAAGGCTGTCAAAATAATCCTTCCAAGGCTTGCTTTTCCCCTTCTGTTTATCAGGATTCTTGTTGCTCTGAGGAAATCAAGCATATGCTGGTGTTAGGGAGGGGCTATCTGGAGGCAGCATTACACTTTGAAGGGCTTCCATAGATAGCAGCAATGGCAGGGGTGTTCTAAGGTCGACTCAGCCCTGGCTAGCCACTGCAGAGTTTTGTGCTTTGAAAATGCTCCCTCCCTGGCTTCCTTCTTATTCTTGCCTCCCTTGGATAGTGTGTTCAAAATATAAAGTGTCACAGTTCATCATTATTCCCTCCAAGGTGTGTGCAATCACAAATGCAGACAGTGCATCTTATGAATGCATATGCTTTAAAAAAAAAGATTGATAAAAAGAAATCCTGAAGCAAAGTCAGGCAAACCATTTGGTGCTGGAGGGCAGTTGCACAGCCGCCCCAGCAGGTGACCTGGGAACCTTATTTGGATTGTGTACCCGAAGAATTTCACCATGGATGGATGGCCCTAGAGTTAGTGCATATTCTGAATTTGACGTTGCATTTCTATCAACAAAGAAGATGATGGAAGAATAGAAACAGAAATTGATCATGACGCATATGTAGATTTCAACTGCCATGTGAATAAAAAGGAGAAAATGAGGAAAAATCAAATAAATATCTGTATTTCTGTGAAAAATATAATGTCTGCTGGAGAACACTAATTTATCTTTCATGACCAACTGAAGCATCACCCTCTCTAGGAAGCCTTTTCTGACCTTCTCTCCCAGAGATAATTGATCATCTTTAACTCACTCTACCTAGAACAGAGTTCTACCTAGCATCTATGACATTCGGTTGTTTTTATTTATGTTTCTGTCCCATAACTAGATTTCTTTCTTTTTTTTTTGTTTTTTTGTTTTTTTGTTTTTGAGATGGAGTCTTGCTCTGTCGCCCAGGCTGGAGTGCAGTGGTGTGATCTCGGCTCACTGCAAGCTACGCCTCCCGGGTTCACCCCATTCTCCTGCCTCAGCCTCCCGAGTAGCTGGGACTACAGGCGCCCGCCACCTCGCCTGGCTAGTTTTTTGTATTTTTAGTACAGACGGGGTTTCACCGTGTTAGCCAGGATGGTCTCGACTCCTGACCTCGTGATCTGCCTGCCTGGGCCTCCCAAAGTGCTGGGATTACAGGCGTGAGTCATCGCGCCCGGCCAACTAGATTTCTTAAAGCTAGGGAAGGGTCCTTTCTGTCTGTCTTTGTCTCTCCAGTACATGAGCTAGTATGTGCCACTTGGTAGGTGTTCCATGGATATTTTCTGAGTTGCAAATTTGAAAGAAAAATCCCCACTACTGTGGAGAAGGCAAAACCATCACACAATACAATTCTGTGAAGGTCCTGTGTATCTTTAGAATGAGCTCATCTCCCTTTCTGGACCCCTTTCCTCTCTTCAAGACCCCTTCTCCTCCAACTGTCCAGACTCAAGAGAAGTTGTCTGTGGCCAAAGCCCCAGCTTATGGAACTAAAACCGCCTTCTCTTTCCTAACAACTCTGACCTCAAAATGTCTCTCTTTCTGCCTCTGTTCTTCCATTACAGAATTTAAAATTATTCCTTTTTATTTAGGAAGAAGTACCTGTTTTCCTTTGAAAACACAGCAGCAGTTTAACCTGAATGAGTCTCTAGTTGGAGAAATTTCAAGAATAATGATAAAGGGCAAAGAAGAATTCCAACCCTGGAAAATCAAACCCCTGCCAGGGAGAGACTTATAACCATGGCTTTGAATCACATTGACCTTCTTTCCTCTGGCCTGTTCAACTATATTAAATGAATTTGCAAGCCGAGAATTGTGTGCAGTGTTTATGCAACTCATCCACCTTACTCCACCTGCTGACTTCTTAACCCAAGAGTGCTGAAATTAGAGCCATTGTGCAAACCTGGAGGCGGATACTCGATTTTTTTTTGGAGAAAGCAAAATGGGCTCCCTATAAGAGTGGCCCTCTCATCATAATTTCCACCAGATTCCCAAGGCTATCTTCAGTCACAAAGGCTAAGACAACTGGACTAACAGAAGACTCTTAACTCTTCTCAGGGAGGTTTGAATCAATGTTATCATAAAAGTTCTCACAGATAATAAATAACCTTCCCCTGTAAACCCCGTGGTTTTCCGATTTTTTCACAATCTCTAATAATCTTTAACTCTCAATAGTATTTTCGCAGGTATAGGTTTTCATGACAGTGTATCAAAATAACATTAAAATATTCCCAGTTCTTTATCATGCAATGCCCACCCCCATGATTCTCTGGTAATTAGGTCAATGGCCTAATGGAACAAACATACTGGGAACAAGCTGTAAGAATATTGATTCTTTATTGCTCAAAGCAACATTTCAAAGTCTGCAAATGAAGCCTTAACAGAAAGAAATATTAATGTAAGACTACACAAGAAGGGAATAAAGAATCACAAAATCTAAGACTTGGGAAGAAACTCAGATGTTATTATTTTTTTCCTGTCGTCCACTCCTGCGATAGTTATTATGGTTTCTCCAACAAATAGTCATGCATTTTCATTTGAGGACCTTCAACGGCAAAGAATTCACTACCACCGAAGGTATTTTGTTCTACTGTTATGATCCCTGAATTTCTAGAAGATTCATCTTAAAATTTAGTCAAAATCTCCCTTCTAGTTAGACTGCTTTAGAAATCTGGGTAACACGATTGCCTCCTCTATCTAGATTGCCTTTCAAAAAGTTAAAGGCAGATTTTTTAGTCTGTCATTCCTTATCGCCTTTAGACAGCACTTAGTCCTGCTTTTCTTTGCTTATCTTCACAGTTCCTGATACTGTGCAGTTTGACTAGTAATTACCCAGAGAGTTAATGAAAAAATGAATGATTGAGCACATATCTTAGTTGTATCTCTGCAGTATAAGGAGATGGCAAAAGATGCCCAGGATTCTAAACAGGGCATCTTTCCCACAACCTACTGCTGTGGGTTCCCTGGAGCAAGGTGTGGTGGGGGTGTTCTGAGCTGGAGTGGGGAAGGGGGACACTCTATTAATAACAATGTCCTGGACATCCATCTCCCATGAGTTAGCCTGAGCTAACTAAAATATATAAAACCTAAAATATATAAAACCAACCTGTACCCTGACTACTTTGGGCACACACTCTCAGGACCTCCTGAGGACTGTGTCACAGACCATGGTCACTCATATTTGGCTCAGGACTCATACCTGAACTTTCACACATGCCCTGAGACCTAAGCTTAAACAATCATACAAACAAGGCACAAGTACCTTCTTGACTCCTGCATGTAGCCAGGATTTTAAAACGTGCAGATGCCTGTGGGATCAGGCAGCTTTTAATAGAGTAAGACTTCAGGATGTAAGAAGATAGGGGCAGGGAAGAATTCAAGAATGCTTTCTCAATTAAATAGATTCACATTATTTGAAACACTGTGCATTTTAAAAACACTCTTTGTTTAGCCCTGGTGGTTAAGAATACAGATTATGCCACCAGACTGAAGAAGGGAGGGTGAATCCAGCTCTGCTTCTTACTTGCTGTGAGATTTTGAAGTGCCTCAGTTTCTACAACAACAAATCAATCAAGCAGGGTTGTGATGAGAAGTAAATGTTGTGTGGATTAATTAACATAGTGCTCAGTACAGAGTTATATGTGTGTGTGCAATTTGATACAATTATATTCATTACGCACTGTCTGTCTTTATGGCAGCTGTATGTCCCTAGGCATGGCCTGACAGGTACAATTGTGCCTATGGAACTATACCCAAAAGATGTTTTGGAAAAAATCTTGCATTGGTTGTAACCAACCATCTTACTATGGTCCAATGACATCATTAGAAGATGATATTATTTAGAATGAAGGCTGCTGGCTAACTATTGGGAATCCTGGATTCTGGTCCACACTGTGCCATATATTACCTCGTTGGTATGTCCACCTGCTGAACTTCTCCATGCCTCAGTGTCCTCCATCAGCTTTATCACCCTCACAAAGCCCTGATGGGCAGAGTCTAAGATCTGCTGTGTTGACAGAATGGTCCTAATCATAATCACACAAAGGGCTATTGATAAACAGATCTAATTACCCAGGGTTTACCCATCTCTCTTGTGGGTTCTTGAATTCCAGATGGGCTTGGAATGAACATTGTCATCCTAGTCTCTATTTCTCTCTATTTTCCTTCCCTTCTATTTTTCTCTTAGAAAGAAGGACACTTGTTACATCATGTGGTCCATCGTCATTATTATTTCACTTCAGGCCTGATTCAGCATTTGATCATTTCTTTATGCCCACACATTATTCATGGCTTTTGATGTTGTAAATAGCTGGAAAGCAAGATGAATTAAAGCGGAATAAACCCAAGAAAAAACAAAGCAAGATAATCATTGAGAGTTTTCTCCTAAGGCCTGGAGAGGACTCTGTGTACGGGACACACTCCAGGCTTCCTTTCTGCTAAGTCCCACCACTGTCTGTGCAGAAACTCAGTGGCACAGCTTGGGCAGAATCTGCCAAGCCCGAGCCCCATCTCATGACAACAGCAGATGACAAGGGGAAGGAAGTTGTATTCTTGATCACAGTACAGTGTTTTTTGAGATCATACTATTGTATGTTCTACCCCATAAGGTTTTCATCTAATAGCATTCCTGCCATGACTGTATCGAGAATAGTCATCCTTGCAGAGTGGAATTAAGCAGGATCAGAAGAAAATCTTAACTCATAGTAGCCATCCTAACTGCTGTCATTCACCATTCCTTGCATGAAGTGTATTCCATCTTGCTTATCACTCTCAACTTCTCATCTTTCATTTTGTCCAAATTCTTTTCAAAATCTGATTCTCACCTACTACTTAAATTAATAATGGGCAATTTAGGTGCTAGAACCTATTAGATACCATGCAAATTGAAAAATGATCTCTTCCTCAGATACGATGATATTGAGCTTATCACTAGTTTTGAAGCTTAAATAATAAATAAAATTTTTTTAAAATTAATCGTTTATTTAGCATTAGGAAAAAAATGCCTTGTATTTTTGTGAATTTTGTATCAAGTTGGAGTAATTATTAAAAAGAGAGGAAGTGATAACATTTTGATTTATAAAACAATAGTATTATAGTTTTGTCAAATAAAATGCCCCAAATCTTTCTGTTTCAAAATAACAAATGCCACAGTTTGTCATTATCTTTAAAAAAAAAGCCTGAAAAAAAGAAATCTGATTCTCAGAAGCAAGCCAGCTATTCCCCAAGGTTATGACTTATATACTAACTACTTCTCTGTAAGACCTGGACAATCGCCTTCTATTAATACAGCCTGCAACTATGCTCGTTGTTTTAACAGTCCTCAGTAAAAAAGACTGCAGCATAGATGACAAAATATATGTGGCAAGTGTCCTTCTGAAATTCAGATATGCTTATGATCTTCTCCTTTGTACTTAATGGATTCCAGCACAGAATAAATAATAAAGAATCACTGCGATCCAGCTGAGGCGAATTAAAGTCAATGCATTTGAGACTTCAGCAGTGAATTGACACTGGCCCTGAATACCAATTGCAACTCATGAAGGTAAAGTATAATCAAGGATTTGGCTGGAAGTCTGGAAATAAGCTTCCCAGGTGGGACCAACTTGAGGTTGAAATTATGCATAGTTCTGGAGGGCACACACTGTCCCTCCAGCCTAGGCTGAGACTCCACTGAGCATCATGCCATCACACTCACCATTCTTGCAGAGCAGAACAGCCAGGAAGTCCTGAGAAGAAGAATTGACAAAGAGCAAAAGACTGGGTGTCTGGGCTGTCACAAAGCTAAAAGCGATGTTTTCCTTGGATGGAGCTGAATCTGTGTAAATAGCTGAGGATGACAGGCTTATATTCTTGGTCACAGGATATGGTTCTTGAAACATGTAAGTAACCGACGTGCCAGCCTCAAAAACAGCAGAAACCTCTGTAAAATATAAGAGGGAAGAGCACACATTGAAATATTTAGGTCCATTGCTCATGCTAGCCATAACTGCTTTCTCTTGTTTCCTATGCACTGGGCACTGTGTGAGGAGTATTACATGCATCAGACAACATGTTCCCCACAATAATTTTGAAGTGGCGGAAGTCACTATCTTTATTTACAAATGAAAAACTTAACGCTCTCATAGGTAACAAACCTTGAACAGGGTTGCAGAACCAGAAAAGAAAGCTCAGGTGTGCCTCCTGTGGTTTAATTCCAGCTCTACATACATCTGCAAAATAATGACCATGTGCCAGGCTAATTTCCTGAGAAGCAAAGATAACATGTCCCTGCTTCCAGCATAGTGCATGGAGAAATACACTGGAACCATCTTACTCCCAAAACTGAGAACTTGGCAGTTTTAGTTTGTGTTCTTCTTCTGGTATCTCAGGGACATTGTGGATGGTCTCTCAATACGGAGCAAGACATTCGGGTGAACAGCAGTAATTCTCTATGATGTTGGGTAAAGCGTGAAGAACAATGAAAACAGCGAAGAATAAATTTATGGAAAAAGTAGAAAAGGCATAGGTATCCAATGCTTAAACTCACTTTTTTAGATGTGTAGGCATTGGTACTCAGTTCCAAAATATAGCCAAGACTTGGGTAAATAGGCTTTCCTATGGGAAACAATCCCTCTAGCATAACACACTGAATGGAGATCTGCCACCACCAGGAAGAAATATCAGATCTAGAAACTGATAAAATTCATTTAGCGGGATCTGTAAATCACCCAACCTCCTTGAAGAATGCTCTAGCACACCAACTGTTACCATGTTAGTGCAGTGGAACTAGCACTGAGCTAGTCAGCACTGGATATGGAGTCTCATTTGATTTCATCCCGACCATGTGGTCCCAGGCAAGATAATGAACTCTATGGAGAATGTTTTCTTATCTGGTGAATGGGAATCATAACACCTACCTCATCAGTATTTCTCTGATGTATGCGAGCTGATGTATGTAAAGCACTTAAGAGAGTTGCCCAGTACAGTTTGAATTTACGGAGTGTTAGAAGAGAATTTAACCTGAAGCCACCCCAATAGACTCTATACAATATATTCATTTATTAACTGCTCATCTATCCAAATGCTGAGATGCTCTCCTTAGATCAAGGCTGCTCTTGAGTTCACTTTACATTTTATCTCTATACAGTAACAGAGTGTGTGGGGAAGGCTCTTTCACAGGGCAGCACAGCTTAGATCAGGCAGCAAACCTCTGCCATAAAAACTGCACAGTAAACATGAACCCATATTGGCATGATTAATTTCCTTTTGTCCTAAATGGCATATGGAATGTTCTGAATTCCCCATGAAAGTCTCTGATTGAGTTGGTGGCACCTAGAATATAATGATACCTGGCTTTTGCTTCTTAATTCTATTGCAAATGTGTTCCACCTTGTGAAAATTCTATAACAGTCTGTTACAGTGCCAAAAAATTAAAGTTGCATATTTATGCATATTGCCTAGCAGATTGGGAATACTAGTTCGTTTATACTAAAGGTTCAGTGAAAGCATTTTGCATTTATCATACAGGTTACAACCTTGGTACTCCTGATTATAAAAATACGCAGCAGACATCTGTGACAGTGAGAATTCTGGTTATCATCAGCTTGATTCAAGAATTTTCCTTGAGTAAATTTTCTCAGGGATATTTGGTCTGCATTTTGAGCAATGGCCTCTTAGTTAACAAAATAAAGGACTCTAATTTGATATTTGTGTGTCTGCTTAAAAGGAAGTAAAATTCAGAGCATTCTGTTAGGAATAACATAAATACAGATATAGGCATATACAGGATATTACTTTTTTCTTTATACTTAAGACAATAAATTAACAATGAAAAGCATTTTGTAATTAGGGATGTCAGACCAAATTTCTGTTGTCACTCTTCCTCCAGCCCCAGTTCTAATTATTTTTAATGTTTAAATATTGTCTGTTTTATCATAAAGCTAAATTCAGCAATACACCTGGACTCTATTATTCTTTCAGTTTCTTATACTTTATAATCTAAGAGTATAAGCTTTTGATCAGATGAATTGAGTTAGCTGAACATTTAAAACCACTGGCCAAAAAGGATAAAGACACTTAACTTGAAAGTGGTTTCAAATGACCATGATGCTTCTCCAAGGCCACAGAGCCACTATCAACAACACCCCTTGAGCACCCACTTGGTGGAAGAACCTATGCTAACTAGGTTCTGAGGTGGTAAGACACACATTTTTAAAAAACTAACATCTAGAGAGGGTGTGGTGGCTCATGCCTGTAATCCCAGCACACTGGAAGGCTGTGGTTGGATCACCTGAGGTCAGGAGTTCGAGGCCAGCATGACCAACATGGCAAAACCCCGTCTCTACTAAAAATACAAAAATTATCTGGGTGTGGTGGCAGGCTCTTGTAATCCCAGCTACTGGGCAGGCCAAGACAGGAGAATCGCTTGAACCCAAGAGGCGGAGATTGCAGTGAGCCGAGATTGCGCCACTGCACTCCACCCAGGGTGACAGAGAGAGACTCTGTCAAACAAAACAAAACAAAACAACAAACCAAACCAAACCAAAACAAAACAAAAATACCAGTGGACAAATGGAAATTAACCTTGGGCTTGATGTGTTAATGACAGAGACAATGTTTTCCAGAGCTGGATGTCTCTGAGAGAAGAGCCTCCTGAGGCCTGCAAGGGGATCTCCATATCGACAGGGCATTGATGGGTAACATGAACTAGGAGGAGCTGGAAATGGAATGGTACTGGAGGGTGCGTCTCTGAGCTTCCATGGGGCCTGTAGACTTGGAGATAGAACCTAAATCTACCCATGTCCTGCAATCACAGAATCCCACTCGACCTCAGGTTACTCAAATATAAATCAGGATGAATTCAGTGTTGGTGGGTGAAAGGATTGGAAGAAAGTATGTAAAAGCACAGCACATAGTAGGAACTCAATGAACAGTAGCTGGTTTTAATAATAGTAGTATATTGGCCGGGCGCGGTGGCTCAAGCCTGTAATCCCAGCACTTTGGGAGGCCGAGACGGGCGGATCACGAGGTCAGGAGATCGAGACCATCCTGGTTAATACGGTGAAACCCCGTCTCTACTAAAAAGTACAAAAAACTAGCCGGGCGAGGTGGTGGGCGCCTGTAGTCCCAGCTACTTGGGAGGCTGAGGCAGGAGAATGGCGTGAACCCGGGAGGTGGAGCTTGCAGTGAGCTGAGATCCGGCCACTGCACTCCAGCCTGGGCGACAGAGCGAGACTCCGTCTCAAAAAAAAAAAAAAAAAAAAAAAAATAATAGTAGTATAATTCGATTTGGAATTAGAACAAACAGAAAGACCAGTCCTGGCTAATGAATAGTCTAGAAATTACCCAGAAATTATCCAAGCTGTAATTAATTTAGATAAAATCAAACAAACTAAATAAAAATAAAACAATCGGAAATTTGAATACTGAGAAATTATTTCAAAAATTATTATAATTTTCTTATGATAATGATCCTGTGGCTATGTGTTTATCATGAGTGCTTATCTTTTAGCAATACATGATGTAATATTTATAGATGAAGTAGTATTATATCTGGGATTTTCTTCAAAATAATAAAGGGGGAGGATAGGAGGTGAGTGTATCGATGAAATAAAAATGATCATGTGTTTGTAACTGCTGAAGTTAGATAAACAGTGAATGGGAGTTTTTAAATTCTTCCCTGTCCTACAGCATACATTTGCCATTTTTCCATAATAAAAAGTAAATAAATGGTATAAGTTGAAAGGAATATAAGTATTAAATGATTTCTGAACAGATTTTTGGCAATATGTAAAGAGTACCCAAATGTACATACTTTTGTTTTTTCACTGAAATTCTGTTATTAAGAAAATAATCAATATATGTGTTTATCATAGCATTAGTTACATACAAAATTTTAGATAATGAAAAATTTCAATCAATAAGAAGAGCCAGTATTTAGTGAGACTTTACATGCCGTGGGCATGTGCTTTGTGGGGTGTTCATCGAATGTTAAACACGACTCCCTGTGAAAGAGTTCTGCACTTTCCACAACTCATAGATGAGGAAACCAAGGAATCTTGACGTTAAAGTACACAACCAGTGTCACATAACGTGGACTGTAGACGAACCAGAACCTGAACTTGGGCAGGGGTGGTGCCAGAGCTCCATGATTTCTCTGTGAGTGGTAATGCTCTGGTAAAAGGATGGATAAGAAAAGGCAGTAACACCAGATGGAACATATTGCAGTCATTAAGACGAATGTTGGTCAGCAGAGCAAGATGGCCGAATAGGAACAGCTCCAGTCTCCAACTCCCAGCCCGAGCGACACAGAAGACCGGTGATTTCTGCATTTTCAACTGAGGTACTGGGTTCATCTCACTGGGGAGTGCCGGACGATCGGTGCTGGTCAGCTGCTGCAGCCCGACCAGCGAGAGCTGAAGCAGGGCGAGGCATCGCCTCACCTGGGATGCGCAAGGGGGAAGGGAATCCCTTTTCCTAGCCAGGGGAACTGAGACACACAACACCTGGAAAATCGGGTAACTCCCACCCCAATATTGCGCTTTAAGCAAACAGGCACACCAGGAGATCATATCCCACACCTGGCCGGGAGGGTCCCACGCCCACGGAGCCTCCCTCATTGCTAGCACAGCAGTCTGTGATCTACCGGCAAGGCAGCAGCGAGGCTGGGGGAGGGGCGCCCGCCATTGCTGAGGCTTAAGTAGGTAAACAAAGCTGCTGGGAAGCTCCAACTGGGTGGCGCTCACAGCAGCTCAAGGAAACCTGCCAGTCTCTGTAGACTCCACCTCTGGGGACAGCGCACAGCTACACAACAACAACAACAACAACAACAACAACAACAACAAAAAAGCAGCAGAAACCTCTGCAGACGCAAACGACTCTGTCTGACAGCTTTGAAGAGAGCAGTGGATCTCCCAACACGGAGGTTGAGATCTGAGAAGGGACAGACTGCCTGCTCAAGTGGGTCCCTGACCCCTGAGTAGCCTAACTGGGAGACATCCCCCACTAGGGGCAGTCTGACACCCCACACCTCACAGGGTGGAGTACACCCCTGAGAGGAAGCTTCCAAAGCAAGAATCAGACAGGTACACTCGCTGTTCAGAAATATTCTATCTTCTGCAGCCTCTGCTGCTGATACCCAGGCAAACAGGGTCTGGAGTGGACCTCAAGCAATCTCCAACAGACCTACAGCTGAGGGTCCTGACTGTTAGAAGGAAAACTATCAAACAGGAAGGACACCTACACCAAAACCCCATCAGTACGTCACCATCATCAAAGACCAGAGGCAGATAAAACCACAAAGATGGGGAAAAAGCAGGGCAGAAAAGCTGGAAATTCAAAAAATAAGAGCACATCTCCCCCGGCAAAGGAGCGCAGCTCATCGCCAGCAACGGATCAAAGCTGGACGGAGAATGACTTTGACGAGATGAGAGAAGAAGGCTTCAGTCCATCAAATCTCTCAGAGCTAAAGGAGGAATTACGTACCCAGCGCAAAGAAACTAAAAATCTTGAAAAAAAAGTGGAAGAATTGATGGCTAGAGTAATTAATGCAGAGAAGGTCATAAACGAAATGAAAGAGATGAAAACCATGACACGAGAAATACGTGACAAATGCACAAGCTTCAGTAACCGACTCGATCAACTGGAAGAAAGAGTATCAGCGATTGAGGATCAAATGAATGAAATGAAGCGAGAAGAGAAACCAAAAGAAAAAAGAAGAAAAAGAAATGAACAAAGCCTGCAAGAAGTATGGGATTATGTAAAAAGACCAAATCTACGTCTGATTGGGGTGCCTGAAAGTGAGGGAGAAAATGGAACCAAGTTGGAAAACACTCTTCAGGATATCATCCAGGAGAACTTCCCCAACCTAGTAGGGCAGGCCAACATTCAAATCCAGGAAATACAGAGAACGCCACAAAGATACTCCTCGAGAAGAGCAACTCCAAGACACATAATTGCCAGATTGACCAAAGTTGAAATGAAGGAAAAAATCTTAAGGGCAGCCAGAGAGAAAGGTCGGGTTACCCACAAAGGGAAGCCCATCAGACTCACAGCAGATCTCTCGGCAGAAACTCTCCAAGCCAGAAGAGAGTGGGGGCCAATATTCAACATTCTTAAAGAAAAGAATTTTAAACCCAGAATTTCATATCCAGCCAAACTAAGTTTCATAAGTGAAGGAGAAATAAAATCCTTTACAGATAAGCAAATGCTTAGAGATTTTGTCACCACTAGGCCTGCCTTACAAGAGACCCTGAAGGAAGCACTCAACATGGAAAGGAACAACCGGTACCAGCCATTGCAAAAACATGCCAAAATGTAAAGACCATCGAGGCTAGGAAGAAACTGCATCAACTAACGAGCAAAATAACCAGTTAATATCATAATGGCAGGATCAAGTTCACACATAACAATCTTAACCTTAAATGTAAATGGACTAAATGCTCCAATTAAAAGACACAGACTGGCAAACTGGATAAAGAGTCAAGACCCATCAGTCTGCTGTATTCAGGAGACCCATCTCACACGCAGAGACATACATAGGCTCAAAATAAAGGGATGGAGGAAGATTTACCAAGCAAATGGAGAACAAAAAAAAGCAGGGGTTGCAATCCTAGTCTCTGATAAAACAGACTTTAAACCATCAAAGATCAAAAGAGACAAAGAAGGCCATTACATGATGGTAAAGGGATCAATTCAACAGGAAGAGCTAACTATCCTAAATATATATGCACCCAATACAGGAGCACCCAGATTCATAAAGCAAGTCCTTAGAGACTTACAAAGAGACTTAGACTCCCATACAATAATAATGGGAGACTTCAACACTCCACTGTCAACATTAGACAGATCAACAAGACAGAAAGTTAACAAGGATATCCAGGAATTGAACTCATCTCTGCAGCAAGCAGACCTAATAGACATCTATAGAACTCTCCACCCCAAATCGACAGAATATACATTCTTCTCAGCACCACATCGTACTTACTCCAAAATTGACCATATAATTGGAAGTAAAGCACTCCTCAGCAAATGTACAAGAACAGAAATTATAACAAACTGTCTCTCAGACCACAGTGCAATCAAACTAGAACTCACAACTAAGAAACTCAATCAAAACCGCTCAACTACATGGAAACTGAACAACCTGCTCCTGAATGACTACTGGGTACATAAGGAAATGAAGGCAGAAATAAAGATGTTCTTTGAAACCAATGAGAACAAAGATACAACATACCAGAATCTCTGGGACACATTTAAAGCAGTGTGTAGAGGGAAATTTATAGCACTAAATGCCCACAAGAGAAAGCAGGAAAGATCAAAAATTGACACTCTAACATCGCAATTAAAAGAACTAGAGAAGCAAGAGCAAACACATTCGAAAGCTAGCAGAAGGCTAGAAATAACTAAGATCAGAGCAGAACTGAAGGAGATAGAGACACAAAAAACCCTCCAAAAAATCAATGAATCCAGGAGTTGGTTTTTTGAAAAGATCAACAAAATTGACAGACCACTAGCAAGACTAATAAAGAAGAAAAGAGAGAAGAATCAAATCGACACAATTAAAAATGATAAAGGGGATATCACCACCGACCCCACAGAAATACAAACTACCATCAGAGAATACTATAAACACCTCTACGCAAATAAACTGGAAAACCTAGAAGAAATGGATAATTTCCTGGACACTTACACTCTTCCAAGACTAAACCAGGAAGAAGTTGAATCCCTGAATAGACCAATAGTAGGCTCTGAAATTGAGGCAATAATTAATAGCCTACCAACCAAAAAAAGTCCAGGACCAGATGGATTCACAGCTGAATTCTACCAGAGGTATAAGGAGGAGTTGGTACCATTCCTTCTGAAACTATTCCAATCAATAGAAAAAGAGGGAATCCTCCCTAACTCATTTTATGAGGCCAACATCATCCTGATACCAAAGCCTGGCAGAGACACAACAAAAAAAGAGAATTTTAGACCAATATCCCTGATGAACATCGATGCAAAAATCCTCAATAAAATACTGGCAAACCGGATTCAACAACACATCAAAAAGCTTATCCACCATGATCAAGTGGGCTTCATCCCTGGGATGCAAGGCTGGTTCAACATTCGCAAATCAATAAACATAATCCAGCATATAAACAGAACCAAAGACAAGAACCACATGATTATTTCAATAGATGCAGAAAAGGCTTTTGACAAAATTCAACAGCCCTTCATGCTAAAAACGCTCAATAAATTCGGTATTGATGGAACGTACCTCAAAATAATAAGAGCTATTTATGACAAACCCACAGCCAATATCATACTGAATGGGCAAAAACTGGAAAAATTCCCTTTGAAAACTGGCACAAGACAGGGATGCCCTCTCTCACCACTCCTATTCAACATAGTGTTGGAAGTTCTGGCTAGGGCAATTAGGCAAGAGAAAGAAATCAGGGGTATTCAGTTAGGAAAAGAAGAAGTCAAATTGTCCCTGTTTGCAGATGACATGATTGTATATTTAGAAAACCCCATTGTCTCAGCCCAAAATCTCCTTAAGCTGATAAGCAACTTCAGCAAAGTCTCAGGATACAAAATTAATGTGCAAAAATCACAAGCATTCTTATACACCAGTAACAGACAAACAGAGAGCCAAATCAGGAATGAACTTCCATTCACAATTGCTTCAAAGAAAATAAAATACCTAGGAATCCAACTTACAAGGGATGTAAAGGACCTCTTCAAGGAGAACTACAAACCACTGCTCAGTGAAATAAAAGAGGACACAAACAAATGGAAGAACATACCATGCTCATGGATAGGAAGAATCAATATCGTGAAAATGGCCATACTGCCCAAGGTAATTTATAGATTCAATGCCATCCCCATCAAGCTACCAATGAGTTTCTTCACAGAATTGGAAAAAACTGCTTTAAAGTTCATATGGAACCAAAAAAGAGCCCGCATCTCCAAGACAATCCTAAGTCAAAAGAACAAAGCTGGAGGCATCACGCTACCTGACTTCAAACTATACTACAAGGCTACAGTAACCAAAACAGCATGGTACTTTTACCAAAACAGAGATATAGACCAATGGAACAGAACAGAGTCCTCAGAAATAATACCACACATCTACAGCCATCTGATCTTTGACAAACCTGAGAAAAACAAGAAATGGGGAAAGGATTCCCTATTTAATAAATGGTGCTGGGAAAATTGGCTAGCCATAAGTAGAAAGCTGAAACTGGATCCTTTCCTTACTCCTTATACGAAAATTAATTCAAGATGGATTAGAGACTTAAATGTTAGACCTAATACCATAAAAATCCTAGAGGAAAACCTAGGTAGTACCATTCAGGACATAGGCATGGGCAAAGACTTCATGTCTAAAACACCAAAAGCAACGGCAGCAAAAGCTAAAATTGACAAATGGGATCTAATTAAACTAAAGAGCTTCTGCACAGCAAAAGAAACTACCATCAGAGTGAACAGGCAACCTACAGAATGGGAGAAAATTTTTGCAATCTACTCATCTGACAAAGGGCTAATATCCAGAACCTACAAAGAACTCAAACAAATTTACAAGAAAAAAACAAACAACCCCATCAAAAAGTGGGCAAAGGATATGAACAGACATTTCTCAAAAGAAGACATTCATACAGCCAACAGACATGAAAAAATGCTCATCATCACTGGCCATCAGAGAAATGCAAATCAAAACCACAATGAGATACCATCTCACACCAGTTAGAATGGCGATCATTAAAAAGTCAGGAAACAACAGGTGCTGGAGAGGATGTGGAGAAATAGGAACACTTTTACACTGTTGGTGGGACTGTAAACTAGTTCAACCATTATGGAAAACAGTATGGCGATTCCTCAAGGATCTAGAACTAGATGTACCATATGACCCAGCCATCCCATTACTGGGGATATACCCAAAGGATTATAAATTATGCTGCTATAAAGACACATGCACACGTATGTTTATTGCAGCACTATTCACAATAGCAAAGACTTGGAATCAACCCAAATGTCCATCAGTGACAGATTGGATTAAGAAAATGTGGCACATATACACCATGGAATACTATGCAGCCATAAAAAAGGATGAGTTTGCGTCCTTTGTAGGGACATGGATGCAGCTGGAAACCATCATTCTTAGCAAACTATCACAAGAACAGAAAACCAAACACCGCATGTTCTCACTCATAGGTGGGAACTGAACAATGAGATCACTTGGACTCAGGAAGGGGAACATCACACACCGGGGCCTATCATGGGGAAGGGGGAGAGGGGAGGGATTGCATTGGGAGTTATACCTGATGTAAATGACGAGTTGATGGGTGCAGCAGACCAACATGGCACAAGTATACATATGTAACAAACCTGCACGTTATGCACATGTACCCTACAATTTAAAGTATAATAATAATAAATAAATTAAAAAAAAAAAAAGACGAATGTTTACAAATACTGATGACTTACATAGAAATGCTTTTGAAAGGAAATACAGAAAATCCAGAATATAAAATGTAATGGACAAAATTATCTTAGTTATATTAAGTGCAAGGGGAAAAAAACTAGAAGGAAGTACAAGTTCCCATTAATGATTATTTCTGAGTATTAGATTGGGTTTTAACTTTTCTACATTTCTAAATAAATTTTCAAACAAATTTTATAAATAATTATCTTACGTTTTAACTAGGAAGAAAAACATTTAAATTAAAACACTATGACAGTCATATCCAGATTCTTTATTAATGGTGTGTGTGTAGGGGGGATAAGAGAGCTAATGACAAACACACATCAACAAATGGTGTTGAGACAAGGATATATCCAAATGCAAAAGATTAAACCTGGACCCTCTACCTCACAACAGATACGAAAATTCACTCATAATGCATTAAAGACCTAACTGTGAGAGGTAAAACTATAAAACTCTTAGGAGAAACCATAGGTATAAATCTTCATGATCTTGGATTAAGTAAGGGTTCTTTAGCTATGATCCTAAATATATAAGCAAAAAAGATAGGAGACTAGGGAAAATGAATTTGATCAGAATTTAAAACTTTAGTGTTTCAAAAGACACTATGAAGAAGACAAAATACAACCCATAGAACTGGAGAAAACATTTGCAAATTATATATCTCATAAGGGAATTATATTCCAAACATACAACAAATTATTACAACTGACTAGTAAAAAGAAGAAAAAATTTAAAATCTACAAAATATGTTAGACATTTCTCCAAAAAATTGATGTATACAAATGGACAATAAGCGCAGGAAAAGATATCCAGTATCATTAGTCATTAGGGAATGCAAGTCAAAACCACAATGCAATAGCATTTCATTTTCATTAGGATGTCTATTATCAAAAAGTCAGACAGTAAAAAGTGTTGGCAAGAAGGTGAAGAAATTGGAGCCCTCATTCACTGCCAGTGAGAATGCAAAATGGAGCAGCCGCTCTGAAAAAGTTTGGCAGTTCCTCAAAAAGATTAAACCTATAGTTACCGTATGACACAACAATCTCACTTCTAGGTATATTTCCAAGAGGATAGACAATATGTGTCTGCACAAAAATGTGTACATATTTATAGCAGTGTTATGTATAATAGCCAAATAAATGAAACCATCCCAACATTCATTAACTGATCATAGATGAATGGATAAACAAACTGTGGTGCTTTCACACTATGGAACACTCTTTGGCAATTAAAAATGAATAAAGTAATGATGAATGTTATAACATGGATGAACTGGGAGAATAGTATGTGAAGTAAAAGAAATCAGACACAAAAAGATCACATACTATATGATTCTATTTATATGAAAGGCTCAGGATGGGCAAATCTACAGGAAAAGAAAGTAGATTAGTAGTTTCCAGGGATGCGGGAAGAGGTAACTGGGGAGTGACTGCTAATGACATGGAATTTCTTTTTGAGATGATGAAAATATTCTGAAACTGATGGTGGTGATCGTTATACAACTGTGTGACTATCCTAAACATCACTGAATTATACACCTTAAAAGGGTGGGTTTTATGATGTATAAATTACATCTCAATAATAGAGAGAGAAAAAAATACACAAAACAAAAGCTGCATATTTGAAGCGATGGAATCCTATTACCATGTTCACATATAGAATGAAATTAGGGTCATAAAGAGAAAAAATGAAGCAAAGACAAGCTAGATGGACCTCCTGACATTTAGCAAGTTAGTACAACTTTATGAACCCCTAATAAGTCAAATTTAGATGTTAATACCTGCTCTATTTGTTTGGATGAGGAATATATGTTGCAGTTAATGACTACTTTATTTTTTATGATGATTACTTCTTCGTACTATTATGAGAAACGGAAAAATGGCCAATGAAACATAGTTCTGACCTAGGAATTGATAATGAAAAAAAAGTCCCCAATTCTATACAAGATATATTCAGTATGTACACACCATCTCCTTGAAATATACAGTGCCATAGTAAGTTGCATGGAAGGCTGCACCAGTCGCCCAACAGACCACCCTCTGTTCAGAACCATCTTGTAGCCTCCGGCTCCCCATTTCAGTTCCGGCCGCATTTCCCAGAGGCAGTTGGCAGGGCTCAAAGATGTGACCAAACAGGCCATCTTACATACATTGTGAGGACTAAATATAGAGGGAATCATTTTCTTAGAAATATCAGAAAGAATGAACAGTTTGGAAATAGTAAACTACAATGCACATGAAAAGGCTAGGCACACATTTGCCTGTGTAACTTGCAGATCATAATTAAAAGTGGGAGGGAGCACAGAGATGTTGCAGCATGTGCAGGGAAAAGATCCAGGGCCGAGGACGGAAGAAAATTAATAGGAATGGTTTTGGAGAAAGGAGACAACAACAACAAAAGAGAAATTAGGCACATTTAGAACAATATGATCCAAAAGATCTTTGAATAATGTCCCCAGAGAAATGCAGAGAGGTCTCCTGTTCATGTTCTTCCAAACAAAAGTCTTGGGTAGAGATGCTGAGAAGAATGCTTGTGCATTTCAATGCCTGGGTCTCATGGTATTTATTGTTTGTGCTCCTCCTAGCGTGTGGGATGGCTTTAAGAGGAGCATTCACACTTCTCAGGGGAAGTTGTTTGGACACCTCCCCCAGTGTGAATACCTAACAGCACTTCGCTTGTTTAGTTCATAATATGAGCCCCTGGAATGGAACCTGTTTTATTTTAAGTTTCCATGCAGTTAGCCCTAAAATTTTTACCATTAATTTTCTTCCGAGAAACATAACATGCTCTTTGGCAAGAATAAGTAAGTAATTCAAACTAATTGAGGAGAAGGCCCCCGTACGAATGAACGGAGGGCTTAAACTATAGTATCCTTCAAAGAAAAACAGTGAGTGCTTTTTTTCCCTTTTGTTTCTAAGTTCCAACAGTAGTAAGCTGGACTAAATAAACCATTGTTTTGTAAAGGTGCTTCGAAGATGTGCTTTAATGAATTGAGAAAAATTATATATAATTGCTATGATTGTTTGTTTGTAAATGGTGTCTCAAAGTGGTTCAACCATTTTATTTGAATAATTTAAATGCTGCTCTCGAAATATTGTTTACATTGTTTACTAAACAAACATTTCTCCATCAATTAAATAAACTTTTAAATATTGCAAAAATTGAGAGTACACCAAATATTTCTTATGTTTGAAAAATACTACGTATTCATACTGAATATTGAGATTTTCTAGTTTCTTGAGGTATCTTGAATTTATCTAGAGAATTTACACAATGATCCTCATTCCTTGTCCAAGCTGTATGTCCATGATTATTAATTTGTGTCAATGTAATGAATTCATGAGATTGTGAAGGGGTACACAAAAAGCCCTGGAGCAGAAATTTTGACTTTCATGTGTGTTTCAGTCCCAGCCCACCAGTGAACTGAATATGAGCCTTCAGACAGGGCTTTTAAAGCCTCAGACATTCGCTCAAGTCACCTACAGAATAGAGAGATTTCACCAAATACATGGTGCTGTGTTTACTAATTTACTGATACTCTCTTTGTTGTAAAAATAATTTAAGATGGCTTAAGTATCTCTAAGGCTCCCCCAGGGCTAGATTCTACAATGCTTTGATTACATTTGCAGACAGAGGGATTGGAAGTGGACATATTAATGTGTTCACTAACAATCTAGCTAACAACAGAAATATGAGTCCACCTCTTTCCCTGCTCAACCGGCTTTTTGGCCACGGGCAGGGTGTTTTCCTGTAATTATCCATCCAGTTCAGTTGCATTGCCAGTGAACACACGCAATATCAACAAGTATACGCAATTATGTTGAGGAACTATGCAGACTCTTCAAACAGAGGGAGAGTAGATGATAAAGACTGTCTCAGAGTGTGAGTATCACATGGCCTGATCATAGCATGTAGGTGATATAGCACTGCACTCAGGAGAAAGGGAGCGCCTAAGGTACCTTTTTTGCAAAAGGGCCCTTCATAAGGTGAGTTGGTGCAATCACATAGGTAGCCATTGTGCTTCTCCACACACTTGCCCCCGTTGTGGCAGATGCTGCCGTAGCTGCTGCAGTGACCCGGGCAGCCTGGCCTGACTCCAGATGTGACCTTTGCCCTCTCTTCCAGGTCCAGTTTCTGTCCATTCAAGTGTAAGGAGCGAATGCATCCTAGGAAGCCTTTCTGTCTGGATGACGTTCCCCCTAAGAGGTTAAATAAAAGGAAACAAATGTAAGGTATTATAGGGCTCAATACATTTAGGTTTAATGTTGGCATGGGTAAGAGTTAAGTAGTCCTCTGTTGTCATGCAGGGCTACATTGATTTTTTATTAAACTTTCCAGTGAGAGTTGGAATTCCAAAGAGCTTCAAAAAAAAAAAAAAATGCATGTCCTAGAAACATGGGTGGAGCTAGAGGCCACTATCTTTAGCAAACTAAGGCAGGAACAGAAAATCAAATACCCCATAGTCTCATTTACAAGTAGGAGGCAAATGATGAGAATACTTGGATGCAGAGGGGAGCAACAGACACTGGGTCCTACTTGAGGGTGTCGGGTGGGAGGAGGGAGAAAATCAAAGAAATATAACCATTGGGTACTAAGCTTAGTACCTGGGTGACAAAATAATCTATACAACAAATCCCCATTACACAAGTTTACCTATATAATAAACCTGCAGATCTACCCCTGAACCTAAAATAAAAGTTAAGAAAAAAATACACATCCTTCTAGGCTGGGAACCCCCTCCCTCAGGCTCTTGCCATATACACACAAAAAAAGTGAAAGATTATAGTTCCTGTATTTTACAGGTTTAAGAGTAAAACTTCAGATGGCCATGTTTCTTGTGAAAAAAAAAAAAGTTCTTACATAGTCTACAGCACAGTTGCATCTGAAGTGGAAGGCACAGAGTGGGACTGTCCTTTCTGGCAAAGTTAGACAGCAGCTGTTAAGTACACCAACTTAGAAAACTTCAGTAGGCTTCCTAATGCTTATGCAGTGCAGTGCAGTGGAGTGGAAGGTGGGTAGACCGGAGCCAGATAGACATGGAGTCAAAGTCATGTCACTTGCTGATTAGCCATATTGACATTGGAATTACCTAAGTCTCAGCTACTTGATCTATAAAATAAAAATCAATCTATTGTGCGGGTGTATGCTGAGGCTTCATTAAGATCATAGAATAGGCCAGGCGCGGTGGCGCATGACTGTAATCCCAGCATTTTGGGAGGCCAAGACAGGCTGATCATCCGAGGTCAGGAGTTCAAGACCTGCCTGGCCAACATGGTGAAACCCTATTTCTACTAAAAATACAAAAGTTAGCCAGGCATAGTGGCAGGCGCCTGTAATTCCAGCTACTTGGGAGGCTGAGGCTGCAGTGAGCCAAGATCACACCATTGCACTCCAGCCTGGGCCACAAGGTGAGACTCTGTCTCAAAAAAGAAAGAAAAAGAAAGGAAGGAAGGAAGGAAGGAAGGAAGGAAGGAAGGAAGGAAGGAAGGAGAGAAAGAGAGAAAGAAAATAACATCGAGTACAATACTGTTCAATCACTGCTGCTCTCTTATGCCCTCTCTTATGCCTTCTCTTGCACCTTTACAATGGCTAGAACCAGGTCCTCAATATATATGTGCTGATTAATCCTTGAGCTTTTTCTTACATTATGATTTAGAAGACAGATTTCTTTTTGCAAGCCTACACAATAGGCTTGTAACTTTCTGCTGAGGATATATCTTGTAGGTTTCAGAGAGATTTTATGTTTCTTGAAAATTATTCAAGAATCAGGCAGATTTAATATTTCAGAGTGTTTTGTTCCCATCAGAAATCCAGTATTCCACCAGCCTACCCCTCTGATATCAAAAAAAATGTATGTTGAGAGACAAGCCAGGAAACTAAGCTAAGTTCCATTAGAAGGTATTTATTTGGTGCTGAAACTCGTAGGAGAACCCAGGGGAGGCGGAGGTACAGCCTAGCCTTAAAGAACACAACTTTTGTTTCAAATCCTCAGACTCAGGTCTACATATATGGATGAGTAAAAGCCACACACAGGTCTCTGAGGTCTGCCAGATGTACTAACGGAGAGGAGGAGAAGGTGGAAGGGAAAATACCAAGGTCAGGACCAACTCGTCATTCATTTTCTGTACCCTTAGGATCTCTCATCTGAGCCTCATTCTAGAAATTATTCTACAACTTTATTAAATCTTTGTCTGGGCAAATGACCAGAGACAAATGTGTTCTTATCAAAGCGGATCAGATGAGAAATTGAAATGCATAATCTTAGACAGGGAATAGAGGTGTTAAGTGAGAAACAAAGCTGTACGTTAAAGGAATGAGTAGATAATTCAAAGAATTCCTGGCATTAGTCAGACTGGCCCAGTGGTGGGTCAATGGCTTTGAGGAAAGCAAGGAAATGATTAGAAACGGGGAGGACGTGAGGGGGGGGACACGGGGCAGGGGAGAGTGGGGAGAGAAGGGTTGTTTCTCCTTCTGGTCTCCTTCTGCTGACCAGGTCAGCAGACTCATAAATACATGTATGACATTCACTTGTTCCGTCCAAAGACATTTATCCTAAGGGATAAATCTCGTCTTGCATTCTGAAGTAATGATTCATAGAATACAATGTGTGTTCACTCATTATATTTTCAGTTCCCACAAGTGATACCCAAGCAGGCCAGGAGGCCAAACCCAAATTGCATTCTCCTGTCTGTCTCAATTTTGGTAAGTAAATCTCTTTAACCACAAGATAAATCAATTATAAGCACAAGCAGATCATAGAGGAAGGTTCATTATTTCTTTCCTAGAGAGTGTGTAGAATAAAGAGGAGAGGATTTATGTAGTCAAATGTTTGGTTTCGTTTTGTTTTTCTCATTTTGTAGTCACTCCCCATAGTGGATTTGAATAACTCTTCATATATCTTGTTAGTGTCATTTTTCTTTTAGCAGAAGTGAAGAATGAAAGATCTATTGCACATTTTCTTGCGCGTGACTTAGTCAACAAGTTTATTAATGGAGAAGAAGATGACTGGGGTGGGTGGTTTCTTGGGCAAAAATGCACTCCTTAAGGTTTGAGACTTACAGAGCCTGGTGATAGTGACATACAACAGAGGGATTATTTCAATTACAAATGCTGACGAAACATAATGACACAGTGAGTTATGAACTCAATTGCACAGTGAACTAAATTTCCATTTTTAACTGGTTGTTTTAGCCTTTACAGAGGAGAAAACTAGGAGTAAGTTTACTTTTCCCTTTTTTCTTTTTCTTTTCTTTTCTTTTTTTTTTTGAGATGGAGTCTCACTCTGTTGCCCAGGCTGGAGTGCAGTGGTGCAATCTCGGCTCACTGCAAACTCCGCCTCCCGGGTTCACGCCATTCTCCTGCCTCAGTCTCCCGAGTAGCTGGGACTACAGGCGCCGCCACCTCGCCTGGTTAATGTTTTGTATTTTTAGTAGAGACAGGGCTTCACCATGCTTTTTCTTTATAAAGAGAATAATTTTTTTAAAGTGGCCCTTCTTACCTACTCTGGGTAGAGAGTTACTGGAGGCGTGAATCTTCTGTAAAACTTATTGTACAGAAACAGAAAGGCAACGGTAATCTTCCCTCATCCCCCTTGCTCACCGTCTTCCTCCTCTACCCCAGACCTACGGATTTTCTCTCCCTCTCCCAGAAATCTCTATTTCTGAATCCATTTTTCTCTCTCTCTCTCTCCTCTTTCTCTTTCCTTCTTCCTTCCTTTCTCTCTTTCTTTTCTTTTTTCCTTCCTGCAAAAACATGCTACCTTCAGCCCCGGCTCTTCCTTTCTATTCACCGTTTTGTGGCCAGAATTAATACAAATTTGAAAATGTGATTCTGCTGTACGTGGTTGATATCCTTCGGAAACTAGTCATTGTCCTAGGGATTAAGCTGAAATTCCTGATCACAACTGACACAGCAAGGGAGATCTGGCCTCCCCTTACCTCACCAGCTTCTTTCTCCCACACTTCCTGCACTGACATCAGTGCACCAAGCATTCCAAACCACTTGTGGTTCTCATGCCACATGACCTATCTAGACTTTGGACCTCTTCACATATGTCGTATTTCCTAGTATATTATCCATCCCCCTGCACTCCACTGCTTGTCCTACACTACCCCTGCAGTCGCAGACACGCACACCTGAACTCATATAAACGTATTAGTCATTTGTCTTTCTACCCACCAAGCATTTGCTTATTTTAATTATTTGTCAATTTTTTAAAAAACACAAAAAAATACTTTTAAAAATTCTAGTTAGTTCCTCATTGAAAAACCAGAACATCTCTTAACAATGACCCTGCTTTCTTGCATGGCAGTTCTCAGCTGCACTGGGGTCAGCTCCTTTAAGATAGGGCATGCACTCTCCGCTTGACCACAGAGCCCACCAGGAAGACTTCATTCATTCATGTTGCCTTCCTGGCCACTGCAAGTATTTAATTTTTCCCCTGTTGTTCTAGTATACTTTTATTTGTACTTGTTTGCTTCTTGTATACAGTTCACTCTGATTTTAGAAAAACAAAAAACATGTAGCATTATACTTAGAGAAGCTTAAAGGTTTTTTCTTTTTCTTTTTTTTTTTTTTCTCAGCCTTAATCTGTGAGCTCTTTGAGGACCAGAGCAATGCCTCTGGTTCTAAAAACAATATTAAAACATACTAGTCATACTAGTTGTAGGTTAGAAACTTTATACTAAACTCATTAAACTGTCAATGGGAAAGAATGTATTCTTCATATCATTCACATTGCCTAAGAAAACAACATCAGAGATTGCTTTGGCCAGAGTCGGGAATTAAACAGATTTTATGTGGCAAAACCTGGAGTCACACTGGACCTTGTGATCTTCAAAGCCTGCAGGTAGCTCCTTGTCCTAAAATTCTAAGATGAGTATTAGACGATTTGGGTCAATACCACAACTAAGTGATTCTTCCACTTTCTTCCTCTTGTCTCTTACATGTTTTCTTTCACCAAATATTATACCAGCATGCATTTATTCTCTCGGCTTCCCTATCAGTCTTTTTGACAACTCAGACCATTAGTTGGCTGGCCTAGCTAGAAGCAATTTTGTATGATACTCTTCAGTTGGCCCTTGGTATCAAGTGGGTTCATTATGATGATGTTTCCTTGGACTGACTATGAATCAACTCTTAAAGACTTCACTACCATCATTCTAAGCCTGTCTTTGAAAACCTCCATGTGTCAGTCGGACAAATGGTCATTGCTTCCAGAGAAGCATCTCAATTCCTCGTGCCCTCCTTGAGCACAAACGCGGAGCCTCTATTTCTCTCATGTGTGTCTGCTCTGTCCTGCACATGCTCCAGCAAAACTCATTTTCAGAGAAGCCCCTGGAAAAACACAGACTGCATCAGATCAGGCTCTTATTTCACAAAAATTAGTACAGTGCCACCTTTCCATCCTCTCTTCTTCCCTCCCACCCTTTCTTCCTGCCTTAATTTTTTTTCTGCCCTTGAACATGGAGCAGTTTGTTTTCTACTGAAGTTCAGCTGCATTTACCACCTAGATTTCAAAAAGTGGCAGACTTTTTGACTAAAGTGGCAAAGGTTTAACATACACATGATGAATAAAAACAAGTACACTAACCATCAATTATCTTCTGTTTTAAGCCCTGGTTCTCCAATTGGCAGAATCTTGGTACCAGGAGGAAATCCTACTGGAGACTTTAATTTAAAAATGTGATTTCCTTAAGGATAAAGCATGTGTCTGGTTGAGTTTTGCCAGATAGAGAGATTTCTTGCTCAGGAATCACTAAACACACACTATTTAATAATACTGGCAGTATTAACTGGATGCCCAAAATGTAAAATAATAATAATAGTGATCAGAACTAAGAATTTATTTAAAATCAAAACCTTCTACATGCTTCATTGATTTAATCCTCACTACAAATTGTGACACCTCCAACCAAATGCCAAACCCCCTCAAGAAACTGGAAAAGAGCTTAGTAATAACTTGAATTTGGTTAACAGATTAAAATAATTTCCTTATTTGTTTGGTATAAATAAATGTTGTGAAAGACTTGTGAATAATAATTCATCAATGCATGTTAAAAGCCATTACAGCATTGTTATTATGGGCTTTATTGCACTTTTTAAAGAAAATAGCTGAAAATGGAGCTCGGAGGAAGATTACAAGCAGAAACATTAATATTTAATTGATCTTTTGAAATAGTTGTTACAGACTTGGGGAGGGAAGTGTCTGACAAAAGAGAATGATACATAAGTCATGGTAATTCTATATGGGGAACTACTTATAAAACCATTAAAACTTATGATGATGAGAAAACTCAACTTCAGTGATTGAGGCTGTTTTTAGCACCGTGTTTTATTTTTTCTTGTGTTCAAGAACAAATGCAAAAGTGCACAGGAATATATGAGTTGATAATTTTTCACAAACTGAACACATCAAAGTAACTAGCAACCAGATCAAAAGACAGAATTTTACCAGCACGCCAGAAGCTTCCTTCCAGTCACCAACCACTCCCTTCCAAGAATACCGCTAACCTGTTTCTGAAATCAGAGGTTGAATATGATTTAAATGGGAATCATATTGCATGTACTATTTTGACCCTGGCTTCTTTTGCCTAGCATTGCATTGATGCCATTTGTCCATATTAATAAAGGAAGCTGTACAGTATTCTGGTTTGAGAAACATTTCATAAATCATCTTTCTTTCTACTGTCAATGGGCATTGTACAGGTTTTGGTATTATGAATAGTGCTGCCATGAGGAATCTTCTGTATTTATTTTGGTTCATATTTCTGTTGGTGTACACCTAGGAGTAGAACTGTTGGTCATAGGGTATACGTATGTTTGACTTTAGTAGATAATGCAAAGGAGTTATCTTAACTGTTTCAATTTATACTCCCACCAACAATAAATTAAATTTTAATTGTTTGCATTCTCAGAATGATGCTTTTTTTAAAAAAAAAGTTATTTGGTCAACATGCTAAATGCCAGTGATTATTTTACAAACTACAGACGAAAAAAAAATGAGAGCAATTGAACTAAAATTCTCCCAGTCCTGGGCTACTTACTGGAAATCTGATTTACACTTTCCATTTCTACCTATGGCTTGTGGTTGGTCAGAAGCCTCCCCTATACTGTGTTCAAACTAGATCTTTCCTACTGTTTAAGGTCCATATGACCTTCTAGTACAGAAAAAGGTGTCAATTTCATAACACATAATGATGGGGACAAGTTAGAATAACAATAATAACAAGGATAAAATACTGAAATATCTAGAGGCTTTTAGTCTTTTGTGAACACAAAGCAAGCAGGACACATTATCATCCATGTTTTCCTGCTGAGCGTGCAGCCACCATCAGAGGTTACCTGGCCTTCAGGAATAAATGCAAGGAAGCAAGGTGGCTTTGCAGAAGATAAAAGAGGAGAAAAAATGAGGGTGAATAAACAAAAGGATAAAAAATGATGGAACCAGAGGAAATGCATAACACAATGTGCTTTGACTGAAAGGGGAAACCTGCAGGCTTTCCCTCAATTCTAAGAGAGTGGAGATATTATAAAAAAGAAATGGACCTCATCTACATATGCACACATATACATATATATGACTGCTCCACTGCCCTCCATTACTGCTTTTGGAGCACTCTCCTCTGGGCAAGGACTATTTCTTATTAGTGGGTGTGTGGGTGAGAATCTCGTGAGCCTGAATCTGCCCTTCAGGGCATCAACCTCATCCTGACAGTGACCCCCACCATGTTTTTGATGAATTAATTTATCTGTGAAAGGATGGGAGATAAAAGGTAGAAAAGGAAGGATCCTTGAGGATAAGAGTTTGTGGGAAAATGGCAGAGAATGAGAAGCATAAGTGCACCCAACTCTGTCATTGATATAAGCACCATCTCTATTTTAAGACAAACCCAAGCTCAAAGCAGGGCCCCAGTGCAGTGTAGATGGTGGCAGGAAATGCAGTGTCCATGTTGAGTACCCCAAATAGACAGCAGGGTCTGGAAGGATGGTCTCTCTTAGAACCTGAGGCATTTGGGCTCCAGGTGTCCTCCCAGATACCTGAATAAGCGAGCGATTGACTTAGCAAGGTAAGAGACTTGCTTCCTACACAGTGAGTGGGCACACAAGTCTCAGGCTGCCTTCCAAGGGCCAATTTCTTCAGACACTGTACTCACTGCAAATTAATCTTATTTCCCCAATATAAGAAAGAGAGAGGGCAGGAAATAAATAGTTACACAACGTAAGGGAAATAGAGTCTGGGGCCTGCCTCTGCATAGAGTTGGGAGCTGCATCCAGTTTTCCCTGCTCATACCGCCTTGAATACATACCACATACCACAGCATGAAGGACTTACCACTAGAAAATCCAACTCACCTCTTCCCTGAGCCTGTACCTCCCAAAGAGTGAATGGATCTTATTTATCTCCATGACCCCATTGCCCAGCCCAGGGCTGATTGAGCATGCACTCAGAAAACATTTGCTTAGTAAATTACGGAAGGAAAAGAATGTGAGTGGGGAAAAAAAGGATAAAGGACAAAGAAAAGCAAGTAGAAGTGCAGAATCAGACCCCTGCCCCTCAATCCCCATCCCGCAAAATGCTCCAAACTCCACCAAAGCACCTGTTTTGGGTAAAACAGTAGGAAAGGAGGTTGATCCCTGGGAGAATGAAGAATAAATTCTGATTAAAGAAAACCATTTCAATTTAAAACAATCATACAGTCTGGCTTTTTGCTGCGCTTTATTCTCAGTGCAGAGCAAGAGAAGGTCAGTGGCTGAGGCAAAATCCTGACTGCCCAGAAGGCATTGCAAATGTATGAGGAGTGTGGTCAGCTTTCAGTGTATTTCTGGTATCCTCGAATCACAAGTAAAGGTCCAATTTCTGGTCTGGGCATATCCTCTCACTACCAGATCAGACACAATTCTCTGATTTGGAGAAACAACCCAAAAAAGACTGTCTTATTGAACAGATCAGGGGGAAGTAACAGCAGTGAGAATGCAATTTAGCAATAACAATTCCGAAGCAGGTGTATGTGAACCATATAGTAATTTGAAAATGTGGTGTTGAAATCCCTTTATCTTTCAAGTTGTTGGCTAAGAAAATGGCAAGAAACTTTCCCCTTTATAAGGACTGGCCCTCAGCTTTCGAGGCACTCACACTCCAATTACAACAGTGTGTGGGGACATTTCTGTTGATTTGTGAGAAGAAGTAAAATCCAGGGATCCTTCCCCCTGGAGCCATTACACCAATTGAGTGTGTCATTTAAATGTCAAAACCCCTCAGTTTCCAAAAGGAGTGTCTCATTATGCCACTGGGGTGAGGGCACAAATCATTTCCCATTTGAAACAGTCTTTTGCTTGCCATTCTTATTTAAGAACCCTTAAAAGAAAATCCCAAGGGGAACAGGGACATCTATTGCTGCATTCAGTGTTTGAAACTGATTTGCAAGGTATTGATTATTATTAAGCCCAGTGGGCAGATGGAATAACTGAGGCTCAGAGAAAGTAAGTGGCTTGCCTAATACCATAAAGCCACTAGTGGAGTGGACTGAACTGGGAGCTCTGCCTTCATTCACCTTCATTAATTCATTATATATATATATATATATTTTTTTTTTTTTTTTTTTGAGACGGAATCTCGCTCTGTCACCCAGGCTGGAGTGCAGTGGCCGGATCTCAGCTCACTGCAAGCTCCGCCTCCCAGGTTTATGTCATTCTCCTGCCTCAGCCTCCCAAGTAGCTGGGACTACAGGCACCTGCCACCACACCCGGCTAGTTTTTTTTTGTATTTTTTAGTAGAGA